>NC_139024.1:95315710-95560710 GCF_964662115.1 Mustela nivalis | reverse complement strand
CTGCTAACATTGACGTCTAAGGCATAATGCACTAAGGTGGTCACTCAGCAGTGCGATTGTTACTCTGAATATGTTCATTGCAGCTGACAACGGCCTTTGTGGCTCACTGGGACCAGCCAGTGTCACAGGATGAATACCTAATGGCATGGGTCAACTCCAAGGGAATTTAAAAGCAAAGAGTTAATATTAGTTCTGCATGTTATTTTGGACACTGGGTCCAGCCAGTGTCACTGGCTCTTTTTCAGTAGGGGGTAAGGGAGAGCAGCACTATATTGATAGAAACTTTTTCTTTTTCTTTTCTTTCTTTCTTTCTTTCTTTTTTTTTTTTTTTTTAAGAAATGTACTTTGCCTTTCATGGGCTGTGACATGGCTCTAGGAAGCAGATGAAGGATCTGGAGATTCAAAACTCTGCATTTCCAGTCTTAGCACAATAAACAATTGGTATAGGATCTGCAGACTAGGATGAACCCAAGCCCAGCAAGGCAGGAGTATGAGGCAAAGCCCTGTGTGCAGGGAGAAAGGCTCATGAGTAGGGAGAGACCTCTAGTGTTTATACCTCAAACTACAAGTGCAAACCGCAAACAAGATCTAGGAGCAGGATCCCTCACAGGGAGGCAAAGAGCAAGGAGATATTAAGGGACTTTAATGATTTGTATCTTAGATCTGGGAAGGCTTATGCTCCAGGTAACTTGTCAATTGTGGTTTCTGGTTCTATGAGTAATATGCTTTGCGGAAGACTCTGACCTTAGTCTTCACAAAGAATGAACCAAGGCAGGTTCCCTTCAAATCACCCAGAGCTTCCCAGTCTTCTAAATGGTGGTGCCTGGAGTTACTACATGGCAAGGTCTTCAGCATCCTGGGTTATATGTTCTCTTTAACCAGTTTCTCAGCCAAATGAGTGAGTATGGTTATATCTTCCAAGGACCTAAAATATGAGTCTAACTACAGTGATTATGGAGTCCATAAACTGTAAGCTTTTTGATTGCTAGAGAGAAATGAATCTTTTCTTTCTATATTGAATATTCTGACACTAGGATTTGAATGACTACGTTTGTATCATATCCCCACTCCAGACCAGACTAGGCTTGGTGTTTAGAAGGAATTTCATTATTGGCCCCAGTAAATTGCATGCCCACTGTGCCCTGGGGTTAGAGGAAGGAATGAGGTGTTGTGCTTTACAGTCCCTCTGGAACGACATGGTTCAAATGGGAGAGTGTTAATTTCCCCAAATAAGCATAATGTTATCCAAGGATGTCATGGTATTAGGTGTTTACTATAACCAGTAAAACCTCCAGTTTTTCTCTAGGCTCATCCTTTTCTTCCACATGAACAGTATATTTTTGCATAAGTTTGCCTATTCAATAATAATGATAGCCAACATCTTCCATAGTCTTGACTATAAGCCAAAATTTTCTCTCTCTCTCTCTCTCTCTCTCTCTGTCACTCTCTCATCTAAACCACAGCACTCCTATGAGGTAGTGTGGTGGATGCTATAAAATGTGGGCCAGATCTCCTTTCAAGGAAGTATTTGCTACCCAGGCTTAGAGGGGAGCAGGAGACAGAGTCTTCAGCAGTCAGCTCCTACAGCAATTGCCTCAGCTGTAGATAACTACCTCGTACAAAGTCATGCTCTTTCCAAGCCAGCTCACATCTAATGACTGATTCATACCTGCATGAAAAGTCCTGGTCACGTCCATCCAACTCTGGACACTACTGAAAGACTTCCAGCTCCAGAGTCCTCCCAGCGATTGTCAAAATCTGTTCTTAGATCAGCATTAAGCAAATTCTCTCTCTGCCTGTTTCTGCTGTCTCCGCACCCTTTCACAGGTGTGGATTCTAGATGCCTTCCTTACATACATCTCCTGCATGGTAAATCCTTCCCTAAGTCTGTTTCCTAGGGAAGCAACCTGTGCTATATAAGTGCTTTTATTATTCCTAGTTCGGAGATGAGGAAATAGGGATGCAGAGAAGGAAGGCTCTTTGCCTCTAATCACAAACCTAGGAAGTGGCAGGGCTGGTAGTGTGACTTTAAGACCTTGTGCCCATAACCACCATGCTCTACTGTGGGAAGATGCTTGCACCGCTAGACTCTGGTTCATCACAGGAATCCAGATGATGCCTGCCTGGGGTATAACCAAGATCCAAGCACAGATACCTGGTCATTTAGGATAAAGTTTTTACTGCTAGTCTTTTTATGCCGATAAGGAGCCACAGAGAATATATAAGCCACAGTAGCTCTTTTTTTTTTTTTAAGATTTTATTTATTTATTTGACAGACAGAGATCACAAGTAGGCAGAGAGGCAGGCAGAGAGAGAGGAGGAAGCAGGCTTTCCGCGGAGCAGACAGCCCGATGCGGGGCTCGATCCCAGGACCCTGGGATCATGACCTGAGCCGAAGGCAGAGGCCCTAAACCACTGAGCCACCCAGGCGCCCTCACAGTAGCTCTTTTTACTTCATAAGTAGATAGCAAGTTCACTACTAAACATAGACATAAATATGAAAGTTTGGGAATCACCGTCCCACATGATTTGAAGAGAATTTAAGGTAATCCTTCTAATGACCTCATTTTCATTATCTTGTATTTAAATACATCTTTGTGAAATTATAATCAATAAACAAGTAAGTACATATGGCCTAGAGCATATTTTTTTTTCTACATGGCAACATTATATCTGTTACAAATGAGAGTCATCCAAATGAACATCATTTTCCCATATGACAGTAGCGTCACTAAAGTGCCAGAGATTTCCAGGCACCTCTGTGTCATAATCTTGGTCTTCCCTCTAAGTTTTATATATATGTGATCTTTGGCAGCCAATCTATATTCTTTGTATCAGTTTCCTGAACAGTAAAATGTAGTGTTATTATAATTATGCCTTTGGCTGTGTGCCAGGATTATATACAGATATTTATATTTGTATGTTACTTAGCATGGTGCCTGAGAGATGCTTAGTATAATGACAGCTATATTTTCTTTTCCTCTACTTCCTTTTTTTCTTTCTCCTCCTTCTCTTCTTTTTCTCTTCGAGTCGGTTTTGAAAACAGACAAACAAGCAAACAAACAACTTCTGGAATCTTAAAGGACAATCGTCTCTTGCCATCTAATGTTTATGTTGGAGATACTTTACAAAATGGCCCCGTGGCCCTAAAAACTTGTGTGGTCTTTTAAGGGCACATATTGTATCATGAAGTTTTGCCCAAAAAGTGTTTCCTAGAACATTCTATTATCTACAGTCTTTGCAAAATGAATACTTTTAATAGAAAAATAGGTAAGATTAATAATATATGATTTTATTTTAAAAAGAACTACACAAAGGTGCCTGGGTGGCTCAGTTGGTTAAGCATCTGCCTTCAGGTCAGCTCATGATCCCAGCTCCACACTGGGATCCCTTCTCAGCAGGGAGCCTGTTTCTCCTTCTCTCCATCCCTCTCCCTACTTATTCTTTCTCTTTCTGTCTTTCAAATAAATAAATAAATAAAATCTTTTTTTTTTTTAAGAACTACACAGTCAGAAAACAATAAAAATATGGGACCATGGACCATATTTTACAAAATGTTAGCAAAATATTCTCCTTTTCCAATCATGTCATTTAGATTACTTCTGAAATCTGATAAATAAATGTCTAGTTATTGTAGCTGTGAATCAAAACGATTAGAGTGAGAATCCATTTAAGATTTCTGTATAGGAGATTCTGCTTTGGTATATTCTGGAAGGATTTTTCTCTTTTTCATCATTTAAGAGGATAATGGAACTTCTACAGAACCTGCCTGAAATGTCTTTGACTTTTCTTCCTCTTGATCCTAGTACAACCTGTCATTACAGATAGTTATTTTGAATAACAGTGTAGGTCAGAAAATTGAGAGACTTTTCTTCAACATAACCTATCAATGCTAAGAAGAATGAGAAATTGCTCCAGCCCACCCAATACCCAGGTTGTCATATGGAATATGTACTTTAGTATATGGTATATGTACACTTCAAACAAAACAGTGCCCCATGCACTTCCAAAGAGAGACATTTTCAGTTTTTAAAATTAAATTTTAAATTTTAGTTTTTAGTTTTAGTGATGTTGGTGGGAGAGAAGTTAAAACAGATGCAGTGAGCCCAGGACATTTCAGTTTTGAAGAATTTGTCTCTGGGAGAAGACATATCTTGTGAAACATAGATGTCCCTTGTGCGGGAAGTATCTGACCTATAGATAAAAATGTGTTACATTTTCCCCAAATTTTAATCACTCTTGCTGGTCAGTTCTTTAGGAAAGATAAAATGCATTTTTTAAAAAAGATTTTATTTATTTATTTGACAGAGAGAGACATAGCGAGAGAGGGAACATAGCAGCAGGAGTGGGAGAGGGAGAAGCAGGCTTCCCGCGAGCAGGGAGCTCAATCCCATGACTCTGGGCTCATGCATGACCTGAGCCAAAAGCAGACACTTAATAGCTGAGCCACACAGGTGCCCCGAAATGTAATTTTATTCGGCATTCTTAAACAAACTGTATGTGTATATATGTATTTACATATACATAGTTTTCTGTGAGCACATGTAGAGATACATACAGACATATGTATGTTGTATATAATACATGAGCTGAAGGCAACCAAAGTACTATTTTCCTTTTTCATTGAAATTTCTGTTTGCTTTTTTTAAAATTGTGAATTATTTTTACCCTTTGCCCAATTTGTGTGTTTATTGATTTGCTGGAATTGTTTATACACTCTGTATACTGATTCTTTGGCCAATATCTCTTTCTTTCTGTGACTTGTTTTTGTTTTATTTTGCTTTGGTTAGAGTGTCTCCTAGTGTATGAATGTTTCTGATTATAGCATGATCAAATTTAACACTTTTTTCTTCATGGTTTGTGCTTCGGCGCCTTGGTTAAGAAATACTTTCCTATCATAGGGTCATAACATTCTCCTCCATTTTGTTCTGATTATTATGCAGTTTTGCTTGTTTGTACTTAAGCATTTAATCCACTTGATCTTTATCTCCGGGGAATCCAATATTATTTGGACTTACTACTATTCCGTATAGACAATTGATTTTCCCAGTACCATTTATTGAAAAGTGCATAGAGCCTATTGATTTGCAATATGACTTGCATCATACAACAATTTTTCACACATCTTCAAGTCTCTAGGTTGTTACCATTTA
This sequence comes from Mustela nivalis, assembly GCF_964662115.1. Taxonomy (NCBI): domain Eukaryota; kingdom Metazoa; phylum Chordata; class Mammalia; order Carnivora; family Mustelidae; genus Mustela; species Mustela nivalis. The sequence goes on along the minus strand of NC_139024.1, from coordinate 95,555,557 downwards.
AATTCTGTTCCATAATGAAAACTTAGATTCTGGTGCTTTATCTATGAGTTAATTTTATAATTGAACAATAATAACCAGAATTTACTTTACAATAAGTATGTGAAGTGTTTACCACAGAAGAACGTGTTATGCATTGAGCACTTATTTCTTACCTATATTTCTGACTGCACCATTTTTTTAATGTAAAATAGATTTTTTTCTTTCTTAAGATACTTTCATAATTGCTTCAAATTGCTGAGTGGTTTTTGTATTGGAATTGCACCTTTACTGGAGGGTCTAGTTGTCTTTCTAATCCCACAGTGAAGAATATTTAAAATTTTACTAGACTTTTAGGGTTTGCACAATGACTTTGCCACTTACTATTACTTGCATGACTTTGAACAACTTACTCAGGTATCTGTTTCCTCACTGTCAGATTGGATTGAGTAAAACATATTTTATAGCTTTAGTGTGGTAAGAAAAGAAGTAAGTTTAATTGTAAATAGTTTACAACAGGGCATGGAAAGTTTTGATTTCTACATTTCAGCTTTTGTGAAATTTATATTTTTATCTTATTATCAGTATCTTCAACTTCCTGAACATTCTACCTATTGATAGATCTTGTGAATTCTTGTCTCTGAAATTGCCTGACTTCTCTAAAGTTTGTAGCACTTGAATCGTCTTTGAATTCTGACTTGCTTTGTTTCTTTGGAGGGGAGGTGGAGGTAGATAGTCTTTCTATAACCTTCCCATCATTTTTTAGCACATTTTTGGTCATATTTTTAAGTTCTTCATATATATACATATATATATATGTATATATATATGTATATGTGTGTGTGTGTGTGTGTATTTTTTTTTATTATAGCATCCTCTTTTCCCAGAGTCTTCATTTCTTTTAACTTCTGTTCTCCTGCCCGTCCTGCGACTCTCCTTCTTTATTTTGTGAGGATGGAATCATATGTTCCTAGAACCCATGTCATCCTTTTTTTTTTTCCTTTACTCTCTCATTTTCCTGGAATATATTTTCAAGTAATGACTTAAGAACAGATGCATAGAAGGCAAAAGAGCTGAGGCTGCGTAGATCCACAAATGTCTTATTTCCTTTCCTCTCCCTTGAGAAATAGTTGTAACAAACAAGACACATTAGCTCATTCTGTCATAACAAGCAATGTCAATCAGTGTCCTAGAACAACATAGGTTTATTTTCACTGATGCTACATGTCTATCATGGCTGTATTGCTTGTGTCACTCAGGACAGATTTTTGGAGCTGTCACCAAAAACATAACTAATTTGGCCAGTCGTTATGTTTAGGGGAAAAAGGAAGTCACTGGATGTCCTCACCGGAAATTAAATGTGTGGTAGTAACTGCTTTTTCTTCTGTTAACAATACACTGGCCTGAACTGGTTACATCCTCCATCCAACTAAAGGGAAGCCAGAGAGTGAGATTCCAACATGCTCTTAGAAAACAGAAAGTCTGAAATATCTCTTGGTTGGCATTAATGGCCTTCAGAATAATTTAGCTCATTTTCTTTTGCTCTTTCTATGAGTTAAATAGGCTTTTTGAGTTGAGTCTCTATCTCTGTGTCTTTTATCTCTCTGTTTATGTATTTGCTTAGGTTCTACACTTATATATAAACTCTTTACTTGGCCCCCAAATGTCTAATAGATATTTTACCTATCCAAAACAAAATTCATGATTTCCATCAGCAAAATTTCTCTTAAAATTTTCCCACTACGAAAGCAAGCTGGTGTAACCACTCTGGAAAACAGTATGGAGGTTCCTCAAAGTGTTGAAAATAGAACTACCCTATGACCCAATTGCACTACTGGGTATTTACCCTAAAGATACAAACGTAGTGATCCGAAGGGGCACATGCACCCGAATGTTTATAGCAACAATGTCTACAATAGCCAAACTATGGAAAGAACCTAGATGTCCATCAACAGATGAATGGATAAAGAAGATGTGGTATATATACACAATGGAATACTATGCAGCCATCAAAAGAAATGAAATCTTGCCATTTGCAACGACGTGGATAGAACTAGAGGGTATCATGCTTAGTGAAATAAGTCAATTAGAGAAAGATAACTATCATATGATCTCCCTGATATGAGGAAGTGGAGATGCAACATGGGGGGTTAAGGGGGCACGAGAAGAATAAATGAAACAAGATGGGATTGGGAGGGAGACAAACCATAAGTGACTCTTAATCTCACAAAACAAACTGAGGGTTGCTGAGGGAAGGGGGGTTGGGAGAAGGGGGGTGGGGTTATGGACATTGGGGAGGGTATGTACTATGGTGAGTTCTGTGAAGTGTATAAACCTGGTGATTCACAGACATGTACCTGTGGGGATAAAAATATATTATATGTTTATAAAAAATTTAAAAAAAAATTAAAAAAAAATTCTCATTACCAACAGTGGCATCAATTTTACTTCATTGATTAATTTGTAAAATAATGTTTATTCATCCTTACTGTCTCTCTTTTCCTCACATCCCACATCTGATCCAAGTTACCCCTACTGTTAAAATGTCTCTATCACTTATCCAATTACATCATCCTAATCTCCTTGCTAACATACTAGTACTAGTCACTATAATTTTCACCAAGATCACTGCAATAGGCTCCTAATTGATTTCAACACTTCAGCTCTTCCTCACCCACTGTCAACTCTACATACACAGGCATCATGAGATATAAACCAGGCCATGGGTCTTCCATGTTCAGGACATTCCAGTGGTTTCTCATCACATGAGTAAGAAGTCACAAATTCCTTCCAAAAGCTTAAACAGCCCTTGCCTTTTTGTCTGTCATTCTCTGCCTAGTTCATTCTGTTCTAGTCACACTGATGTTCTTGTTGCTTTAGCCATATTACACTTCTTCTTTTCTTGGGGAATTTGAATATGGTTATGGCTTGAAAACCATTTTCCCCAGACTTTAGATGCCTTATTACTTTCCTGCATTCCACTTCCTTTATATATGTTAGTGCATCAAAAGGCCTTCTTTGACTATGCTTTTTTCCATTTGCTTTATGTCCTTTCCCTACATTGGTTTCCTTCATAATATGCATTACTTCTTGACATTAAATTGTACATAAATCATCTGTTTTTCTGTTTGCAAATATAATTTTAAGGTCCATGTGGACATTGTTATAATTTGTGTAGTTCACTGTATTATCCCCACCACACAGAGTAAGTGCCAGTAAATGCTGAATAAATAGATGAATGTGTAAATGACATGTGGGAGATTCCTTTAACTATATTCCAATCTTCAATTAGAAATTTTTTACCTTGTTTGTTAAAATTTCCCTTGGTTTCTTTTTGTGTTCTGATGATGTATTTTACATGTTACACTGTTGTACATTTATTAAGGGAATATGTTCCTAAGCATCTTTAAGGATGATAATTGAAAATTTTTTAACATTACAATTGGAATTATTTTTGTTTGTTCAGTTTTTCTTTTCTTAATTACTTGTTTTTCATCAAAATGAGAATGTCTGATAAGTCTTGATTTTTCTTGAATGTCTGATAAGTCTTGATTGTTTATTTAATTGCTCACTCATTATTTCCTCTATTTAGGACTCCTATTAAGTTAGGTAGGATTTTCTTAGGATGGCTATAAAGACCAAAGCAAGAAATAAAGTCAGAATATTTCCACACAATAAGGGACTCAGAGTAATTCTAAAAGCCAGCACAAGAATAAGTTTGATCTTCTCCTTGTCCTCTAATTTCCAGTAATAAGTGTCAGGTAGAAGAGGTGAGGAGACATATTTTCACTTAATATATTTTGGTGACCATATTGAGAGCTCTAACTGTATACAAAGGAGTTACCAGGCCTGCAGGTGCATTGTGAAAGGTACCCATTTAAAACATGTACTTCTTAGTTTTGATCAACGTAGACACTCTGTAAGTACCACTGCAATCAATACTGTGTTATATAATAAATAAAGTATTTCTATCACTTTCAAAAGTTCCCTCCCTCTTTGCAAGCAGTTCCCAACTTCTGGTCCCAGGTAATCAAGTTTGTCTTTCTGTCTTTAGGGATTCATTTTTATTCTTTTTTTAATCTATGAGCATGTCAGATGTTTTTTATATTTAGGCATTAATTATTCTCTCACAGTCTTCTCTAATTGTTAGTCTAGAAGTATTGCAGAATTTGCTTTTGTAAATCCATTCCTAAGTATTTTAAGCTTTTTGATATCATTGGAAATATTTTTATTTCATTTTACAATTACATATTCCTAATATAATACAAATATAATTGATTTTTAAACATTGACCTGGCATTGTGTGCCTGTTGCTAAATTCACCCATTAAATCAAATAGATTTTTGGAGAGTCCTTAGAATTTATACATATGCGATCTGAAAAAAAAAAAAAAGACATTTTTATTACTTACTTTCCAATATATGTGCCTCTTATTTATTTTTATTTCTTTATTGTACTGCCTAGGAACTCCAATAGAATATTTAGTATGAGTGGTAAGAAGGGACAGACTTGCCTTTGTTTTCTAATCTTGGTGGGGGTTATCATATTGATTTTCATCATTTGGCCAATCTGTAGGTTTTTGTAAACACTGTTTAACAGATTAAGGAAGTCCCCTCAAAATGGTAGCATCCTGACAGTTTTCCTTAACAATTGATGTTAAATCTTACCAAATTCTTATTTTGTATCCATTGAGATAATTATACGGATTTGCTCTTTTAGGTTGTTAATATGTTTAATAAAATTTTTTATTTTTGAATTTTAATATGACCTTGCAGTCCTGTGGTAAAGAGCTCGTGTTTATGTGTATAATTCTTGGTGCATATTACTGGATTAGATTTCCTAATATTGAGACTGTTTATGTATATTGCATATATTCTTTTCTTTAATGGCTTTGTGTTTTCTCCTTTTCTCCAACAATGGCTGTGTTGGTTTTCATTTTTGTGTCTTTCAAGAAATAGTTCCATTTTATTGAAGTTGATGAATACAGTTTTATATTTATTTATTAAATTTTTAATATTTTTTTAATTTAATTGAGAGAGTACAAGAGAGAGCATGAGTGAGGAAGTGGGAGAAGCAGAGAGGGAGAAGCAGACTCCCCAATGAGCAGAGAGCCCAATTCAGACCTCCATCCCATGACACTCGGTATAACCTGAGCTGAAGGCAGAGAGCCAACTGAGCCACCCAGGTGCCCCTCTTTGTTATATTTTTCATCACAAAATAAAAAACACAGGCTCAGAAAAATACATCAAGTAAAAATATGATCTTTTGTAACGTTTCAAATTTTTATTTAAATTTTAGTTAACATATGGGGTAATGCTAGTTTTAAGAGTAGAAAAAATAAAAATATGATCTGATGAATTATTCTAAGGTAAACACCTTATCATTATCACCAGATAAATCATAATAAAACTTTGTAATCCATCCAGAAGACCAGGTGCCATGCCCCATCCCAGTCTTCTCCTGTAGGTAGTCACTATTCTAATTTACATGGTGTTTATTGAGAATTTTTTTAAAAAGCTTATCATTCAGATGTATCTCCCCATGTACTTATAATCTTGCTTATTTCTTTTTAAATTTGATGTCTCTTAATTCTCTTTTAATTCTAGGTTTCTTATCTAGTCTTTTCTTTTACTTGTTGAAAAGCCCATGCCATTTGTGCTGAGTTTTTCCCACAACCTGGACTTTGCTGATTATACACCCGTAGTACAGTTCATCATGTTTCTATGCCTCTGCATTTTTAATAAATTGTCTCTGAGATTTAGAAACTGGATCACACTCAGCTTCATTGTTTTGGCACAACTATCGATGGTATTTACCAGAAATATAGGAGTGACATGGGATTTGGTTTTCTTTCCTTTTATGATGTTAGCAACCACTGAAGCCTAGTGCCTATATCTATTCATTAGAGATTAAAAATGATGATATTCTAATTATATAATTTGTTTTTCCTTCATTAGTGGGAATATTTTACCAACACTTCTCCTCAGCTGATTATCCTGTGTTCTAGGAAATGGACAAAATTGACACTTGGTTATTTCTCTTTATTTTCTAGATTTTAAGAGAACAAACCAGTTATTGTCTTCCAAGTGTGGCTGATATTTAAAATATTATTATGAGCATGGATTTAAACATTTTAATGGTTCCTAATCCATTGTAATTTTTGTGATTATCACAATAAACTCAAAATTCCCATATGCGGTTGGTGGGAGCATTTTCAAGACAGTCCTTGAGTTCTCTAAGAGTCACCAATAGTGTCCTTATTATCTGCTAGAATAAAATGTTCCAGGCCTTATATATACATTTCTTTCTCACCCCAGAAATCAACTTTTTCTCTAAGAAGCCCTTTTAATTCATTTTGATACTTCCAATCCAAGTTCAGAAGTATGGATCTTTTTTTTCAACCTCTTCTGTACTACATCACCCCTCTCCCCATTTTTCTCTATTCCATCTTTATCTTCTTTCTTCCACACTAAAAATCTTGGTTCTCAAAGATAAGGTGATGTTGGGTTAGAAGGAATATTCTAATTACTAATAATTACCTTTTTATTTTTACCTCATATAAGCAGCTATCTCAGAATAACAAATATCATACTACAATCAATATGGTTACTGAAAACATTACTTTTTTAGTATGTGTCTTCCTTAATATTTTTTTGGCTGTACTATATCTGAACTATCAAAACCTACAGTCATTGCAGTGTATACTCTTATCCTTTTTTTAGGTCTTATGTTGCTCTCTTCTACATGTAACAACTATAGATTTAGTTCTCATGACCAGTCTTCCTTTGACGTCTGTCTAGTCATTGTTGATGTCTGAAATTCTTTCTCTAATAAATTCATCTGGAATCATGTGAATCATGTGAATAATATTCTCTGAGTTCTTGCAATGCTGATAGTAGTTTTTGCCACCATTTTACTTAAAATCTGCTTTACTAGGTACAAAAATCCTTCCTTCATGTTTTATTTTCTCAAATACTTTAAAGATATATTTTCTGCTGAGGTAGAACATTGTTGTTAAAAGTTTAATGATACTTTATTTTTCTTTCGTATTAGTCACATGCTCTTTTTATCTAAATAAACAAATAACTTTTTTTTTTGTCTGTTTGTTTAAGAATACTTCTAGGAGATGTCTACTGTTGTTTGTTCTGAGTCAGTATTACCAGGTCTACAATGTGGTCTTTCAATATGTAGTTTAAAATATTTTATTAATTCAGTGAAATAGTTTTGTGGTGTTTGTTTTATTTTGTTGCTTTGGTTTTCTTCTTCAAACATATATTTTATCTTTTTTTTTTTAACCTATACCCAGTACTGTCACTTTCTCTTAAATTCTGTTGACCATGTATCTTTTTTTTATTTGGTTTTGAATTTATTTCCATTCACCTCCGGTTTCCCTTACGTGTTATCTGTTATATTTATTAGCTTATGTGTTCTTTACAGTTTATTCTTAATTTCTGAGGTGACTTTTTTTTAAGAATTTTATGTAATTGAGACAAAGAGAGAGAGAGAGAGAGAGAACATGAGCAGGGGAAGGGACAGAGGGAGAAGCAGACTCCCTGCTGAGCAGGGAGCCCAATGGGGGGCTGAATCTCAGGGTCCTGAGATCATGACCTGAGTCCAAGACAGATGCTTAACTGACTGAGCCACCCAGGTGCCCCTGAAATGACTCTTTTTAACTCTTATCCTAGTTCTATGTTATTTTTAAATTTTCCTGATTCCAGTCCATGTCATTCTTTAATAATTATTGTCATTTTTTCCTTCTCTTTTAACTTGTGTTGAAATAGCATTTGTCCTCTTAAAAGCAAGTCTTCCTGGTGTAATGTTGTTGTCTACAGGACTGTTCTGCTGCTTTCTCTTCTTTTATTTAAGAATAAATATGCATGGAATTTGATCTCAATCAGCTTCTGTTGCTCATTTTTAGATGGCATTGGTTTTACTGGGATTTTAACAAGAGGCACCGGGTAGGAAAACTTTTCCAACGTCCCAGAACTCCATCTTCCATTGATTATTTCCTGACTCTTCCTCTCTACCACTTTGATCATGACCTTGCCCTTCCCTCTCTCTTTCATTTTCAGTTCCACTTCCAGAAGTTCCTCCTCACTGTGGGGCTCAGTTCTAGAAGAGCCCTGGTTAGTGAGTTTGAAGAGGTCATAGGGGCTAGATCTTTCCAGTCCCATTTGTTCTTCTCACAAAAGACACTTTACACTCCCCCCTGTAGAAGAGATCAAATCCTACCTAGTTCTGGCTGCTATTCCCTAGATGGCTAGCATATTTTCCAATAAATACCTGCCGACTATTTTGTGGTTCTCTTATTTTCAAGTCCCAGAATTGTTGCCCCATTATTTCCTTCTTCATGTACAGAGATGCCATATTATGTGGCTGATGGTGATTTTCCCTCACCATTTTAACTTTGCTTTAAGTATTATCCTGTGTTTTAGCCTTTTCTATCTGTTTTGTCAGTTTTCTGTGTGGATTTGGAGGGACTGAAAAACGGTGCTGCCACACTACCATCTTCCCAGAATCTCTTTTAAAAAAATAAACAAATTCTATCCCCTCTGATTTTAACCCTCTTCCACTTCCAACCCCCCTAAAAATCTTGCTCTGGTACACTAAGGGATAGAATTAGACTTTGTGTCATTCATGCCTAATTATCATTATGCTTTTCCACATTCCTTACTTCATTATAAAGCATCAACGTGAGGAATATCGGCATAATGGATGGCGAAGATAGTGGCACAATTGAGATTCAGGTAGATTTCCTACATCTCCAAGAATTCCAACTAAAGTAAGACATCTCCTTTTCTCGTCCCAAAGTAAACACTCTCTGATCTTATAGATTTTACCCACCAGATCTTCTGAATTCACTGACCTAACACATATTAGACCAACCAAATAAACATAATTATCTGTTTCTTTGAATTCAGTGTTCTTTTCCTCCCCATCAGTTTTATGGGGTGTTCGAAAGGTATGCAGAGAGAATAAGTGTGATTGTACAAATCACCATCCTGCCATCTTACATTGAAAGCAGGTAGTTTGTTTTTTGTATTTTATAAAAATATTTTCAGTCATACATGAATATATGAGTAATAATATGCTGATATTTTACTGAACTAATAATTCAGAGGTTTTTTTTTCAAGTGTAGTGAATAATTTTAACATGACGTTTTACATATTTTTACAGAACTCATTATTTAACTGATGACCAATTTGGCAGATCCAGAACTTGCTTATACAATCAAAGATGCCCTCCATGTTCTTATCATTTCCTCTTTCTGCTCTCGGACTTAGTTTATGTCATGTTCTTTGTCTCCATTATTGTTTATGGTAGATTATGAGATAAACTCGTTTGATCCAAATATAATTATAAATTTTTAGAAAATCACAGTTGGACAGAGCATGAGAACTTATCTAAACTGCGATTTTCTTTAAAAAAAAAAAAAGAGGAAACTGATGAATGGGAAAAGAAAGTAACTTGCTCAGGTCCACTTCCTGTTGCTAGTCAAGCAGGAGAAAAAACAGACTCTTGTTCTTTCTTTTAGCCCACGGCACACTACAGTCTCCATTTACTTATACGAACATGTGGAGTTTTATATCTTCTCCAGAACGAAAATTCTGTGCACCAACATTTCTTAACATTGTTTTCACATATTTGATTTCATGTGATTACATACATAGACCATTAGTTTCTTTTAGTTGCATCATTTGTATTTTTTATGCTCGTTAACAGGGCTAATATTATTTCATTGGATTTACCTTTAATTTTTCTCGTACATTAAATACTGCCTATGTTAGATGTTGGTCTCAGGGTGTAAAAGGAAGTGCAGCTTATAAATAGTGTGCTTTTCATATTTTGTGGTTCATAGAAAACATTGTGTTAATGATACATCTTCTGAAATTAAAAAATAAGTGAATATTTTTGTTAGAAAATGTGGTAGATTAGAGAATTGGGGGATTCTCCTGTAGGCCACATATAAACAAGTAGAATTATGTTGTAAAATCTTTCTCCCACTTCACTTCCTCCCTGTTGTCTTTGGCTCAAATTCCTTTTCAATTTTCTGTGTGTCCATGACTCTGCCTCAGCAATTCCCATTCCCATTTGCATCCTAAACTGCACAAACTGACAACCTTGGTGTCCCTGTTGTTGTGACTGACACCACCTTGAATCTCTGTCGACAAACCTGGCAGTTTGGCGGCATGAGGGTCCTTGGTGAGAGGTTTTTGTCTAAGGGGAACAGCCCCATTTTAAGTTGCATGGTGTGTGAGCTCCAATTAAGTTACTTCTTGGATGGTTGTATGTTACGGCGCAAAAGCGAGTGCGGTGTTGTGTAAGCGTCTGTTTCTCTTATTGTCTCCATGCTACAAAATATATTTGTTTCTCCAAAGTGGATTAGCCAGTCTAGACTTCCTATAAAATGTCAATGCAAGTATGGATCTTTTGCATGTTGGTCTCAGGAGATGAGAGCTTGTCTGCAATGCTGCTCTTTCACAGCCAAATCACTGTAGTCACACACATTTTTTTGTTTGTTTGTTTTTTGTTTTTTGGTTTTTTTTTGTTTTTGTTTTTGTTGTTGTTGTTTGTTTTTTCACTTTGTCAACAGAAAATATAAGAACACAGAATTTCTTTTTGTTTCCTAAGCAGGAAGTAACATATGACCAGAGCTCGAGAGGAAAAAAATTAGCTGATAAATAAATACCCAAGAACTTGGGAAGAAAGTTATTTTTTTTTTATTACCCACTAAGCCACGATAAGGGTTATTATCATGAGATAATCATTCCTCTGGAGCAATACAAGACAGGGGACACAGCTGACTGCTATCATGCCCATGGGATGTGATTAGCTCATGGTAACAGCATCCCTTGGACTCATTGCTATTATGAAATGTCTATCCCCCCCCCATTTTCTATATATAAATAAATGATTTTGGCGGACAGATTCAATTCCCACAAACTGCAAGTTTGCATTAAAATGCTTCAGCTGTGAGATTCACAGATATTAATCTACCCTTTTGGAATGTTGAACAGTCAATCAGAATCCTTCTTCGTCTCAAGCTGTTTTATGATATTATTACAATGTATTTTGTGACGGAATGGCGGGTAAAGCAAGTTTCAGAGAAATAGGCTTGTTTGGGCTCGATTTAGTTGCTTGAGGGAAACCTCTACATAAAATGACTCTGCCTGCTCACTAAGGCATCCTAACTTTCTCATTATTTTTTTTTTTTCCTGCCTGACTCAATTTCTTTGCCGCGTTTTAGAAGTCTGAAGTTCATTCCTCTAACTAGATTAATAAAAGCAGATTTCTCATTTCATATTTCAGAATTGACAAGGGAAAATACTGCCCTGGTAGTCAGAGTGAAGTCAGAAAATGCTAGTTCAGAATTTGGAATTTAAAATTAATAAGAAATAGGATTGATTTCAGATTTAGGAATACATAGCAATGCTTTGATATAGTAATAGATGGGTGTGTTTTATCATGAATTTAAGTGAGGTTTGTAAAAATTATGTACTAGTCTTATAAATATTAAAAAGTCGATGTCATTACATTGAGCTAAAGAATTTTGGATAGTATTGCTGGGGTGGAGCCATCTACATGGTTCATATGTATGAAAAGTAGAAATCTAGGATGCCTGGGTGGCTCAGTCAGTTAAGTGTCTACCTTAGGCTCAAGTCATTATCCCAGGGTTGTGGCACTGAGTCCTGCTTCAGGCTTTCTGCTCTATGGAAAGTCTGCTTCTCCCTCTCCCTCTGCCTGCCTCTCTGCCCACTTGTGCTCTCTCTCTGAAATAAATAAATAAAATCTTAAAAAAAAGAAAAGTAGAAATATGAATAAAATTATCATAGAATCCTAAAAGAAAATTTTCTTCCTATGTTTTAAAAACAGGTCTGCAACACATATATCAATAATGTTAGACTGAATTATTTTGTATAAATGACAAAAGTATATAAACTAAAAAAAAGAGAGAAAAAGTAACACTTTCCTCTACTCTAAATATTTTATTATTTGGGGAAGGTAGTCTTTTTCATGCTCAATGTCTTCACTATTCTGAATTGTTGAGGCCATGCAGGGAGTCATCATTTAATTAGTAGTATCTTTAATTAAGAAATGCAAAATTTGCTGCTTATCCTCCTTTCCTCCCTACCAATGTTGATTTTGTGGTGTTAATGGACAAAGAAGTTTGCTTCACACTTTGGTAGGCCAGAAGGTGGAAGTCATGCATTAACTTACACAGAGTATGTGAGAATAAATAAAATCAGCAAAGATATTTATTTTTTTAAGACTTATTTATTTATTTGACAGAGAGAGACTCAGTGAGAGAGGGAAAACAAGTAGGGGGAGTGGGAGAGGGAGAAGCACAAGGTCCCTGCTGAGCAAGAACCCCAATGTGGGGCTTGATCCCAGGACCCTGGGCTCATGACCTGAGATGAAGGCAGATACTTAATGATTGACTGAGCACCCAGGTGCCCCAGGGAAGATATTTCTTTCTTTCCTTTTTTTTTTTTTTTTTTTTAAGATTTTTTAAAAATTTATTTGACACAGAGAGGGAGAGAGAGAGATGTCACAAGTAGGCAGAGAGACAGGCAGAGATGGAGGGGGAAGCTGAGTAGAGAGCCAGATGTGGGGCTCGATCCCAGGACCCTGGGATCATGACCTGAGCCGAAGGCAGAGGATTAACCCACTGAGCCACCCAGGTGCCCCTATATTTATAAGAACACTTAAAAAAGGAACATCTGATGCAAAGGCAAATTTGGTTATCAACTCTGAAATTATAAGGTAGTGTTAATAGTGTTATTCTGTGATTTTAAAATATGTATTGGTCTTTCTTGAATTCTGTACTTGGTTTTCTCCTTTTGTTAAGAAGTCCTGGAATGAAATTCTAGTCTATGTCATTCTGAAAAAGGGATGTCTGGTTGCCATGGTCAGTTGGACGTGTGTGCTTCCATCAGCTCTAGCATCCAGTTATTTAGTCAAACAATCCCCCTCCTTGGGATTGATTAAGTTGCTAGAGTGACTAACAGAACTCAGAAAATCTGTTTCTGGTTTTCACTGAATTACTGGTTTATTATAAAAGAATATAACCAAGGAACAATCGGAAGAGACTCACAGGGCAAGGTATGGGATGGGAGTGGAGCTTCATGCCCTCTCCAGGTCTCCCAGGACTTCCACATGTTCTTCAAACCAGAAACTCTTTAAAACCTATACTTTTGGGGTTTATGAAGGCTTCACTACATAGGCATGATTGATTAAATCACTGGCCAGTGGCAATTGAATTCAGTCTTCATCCTCAACCTCCTTCCCAGGGATCAAGTGGAATTGAAAGCCCCAAACTTCCAATAACATACTAGCTCCACTGGCAACCAGTTCCCATCATTAGTACTTTACAAGTGTCACCTCACTGACCTAACAAAAGATAACTTATTGCTCTCATGATTCAGGAAATTTTAAAGGTTTTAGGAGCTTTGTGCCAGAAATGGGGACAAAGACCAAATATATATTTCTAATTATAAATTACCATATCACAAGGAACTTGACTTAATGTGGTTGTGTTGTATTAAGTGGGGTGTTACAAAGGATGTCAGAACAATTTGGTTTTATTTTTCAATGATATATTTGTTAAATTGATTGATCTACTCAAGGATAAATTTGGTTATTCAATTTTCTTTTCCACCTTTCATTCTCATCTTTGAAGCTATTTTGGGAGTTGTGCAAAATAATTTTTGTGCCTTATGATTAAAGATCATAGAGACCACATCCAAACAGTGGGATGGAAAAGGCTGGTTAAAATAGTTGGGCAAGAGAAGAAATGTTAAATGCCATGTCCTTACTCTATAAAAAAGGAACTGACTGCTTTTTTAAAAATTAATTTTCTTTTGAAGATTTGGATTTGAGGAGCTTTCAGAGCATGTGAGGGTTTGTGAAAGCAGAGGAATATATGGAAAGCTAAATTAAATAGTATTTGATTATATACAATGGGTGCCAAACACAGCCTATAATTATAGTTCCAGAATAAATTCTAGAGATCCTCTAGTCCCATTGCCTGACTTACAGAATGCAAAATACTAATAATTGAAGAATTAATGGGCACAGAGTCCGTTTTTAAAAAATCTCTAAGGGAAATTATTGAACAATGTTTTCATGTTGGTTGGCATGTGCTTTATCTGTAAGTTTTTACAGTTTGCCTAAAATGTTCCAGTGATATGTGTGTCAAGGGTGGAAACAGAGGTGAACATCAATATTTATGTCTAAATGGACAAATGGAACATGTGGCAATTAGAGCAAATAGTCCGAGAGTAGGTGTAGGATTTGAAAGTCAATAATGTGTAAACAAAACTGGTAAATAGAAAACATTCACCCGCGATATGGCCACATAGATGATAGCTGAGAACTAGAAAAGATAATACTTCATCAATTACCTTCTTTTATTAGTAATTAAATTTTCTGTGTTGTTAAATGAGTCCTTCCCCTCCCAGAGCTGCTGGTGGAAAATTGAACTAGATACATACAAATTGAACTAGTTACATCTAACGATATGTGAAAACTGAATTATAATGAAAAGAACAAGTACTTATTTTCATAATTCAACACGAAAATATTTCTGTTTCCCATCCCTAAACTGCTCTCAAATTCTGATCATCAATATTAGAAAGTTGAGGTTAAAAAATGATCCTGGAAAATCTGAATGAGTCTGAATTTCTGTGTAGATAAAGCTGTCACCTTGAAAACCTGTTAGCCTAATTATCCTGAAAAAAGAATAGGATAAATGGAATAAGAATTTATTACTCTGCTAAAATAAATTTATTATACCCTCCCTTTACTTTTGATGTCTTTCCCTACTTATTTCATAAATGTGCCTCAGCAAATTTTCATTGCACACTATCTCTATAAAACAAAACGTAAAACAAAACGTCCATATCAATAAGATTGAGAAGCAATGCACTGTGTTGCATAGTCTTCTCACTTTGGGAAATCAAGATGCATATTAGCGTATTAAAAAACTAAGACATGCTATAATAACACAAATGGGCTAATTTCATTTAATTTGAGGCTTCCTAAACTTGGTTGAGTACAGAATGCCATACCCATCTTTGTTTTCTTCCAACACCAATCTCATCATCACGATTAATACCAGCAAATTGATATTTATAAGAATCTCTTTGGAAAAATCTGATATTAGCCTAGTTGCTGGTGGGATTAGAGTTGGGGTCAGCTTTCTTTTTCTTTAAAGGATCAGAGAGTAAATATTTTAGGATTTGTTGACCACATATGGTCAGTGTTCCATATTCTTTATTTTTTTTGTAACACTTTAAAAATGTAAAAAATATTTTTGGCTTGAAGACCATACAAAAGCAGGAAACCCATCATGTTCTACCTGTGAGCCATTGATTGTTCATCCTTGAATTAGAGGATGCATTTTTTTTTTTAAGGGTGATTAAGAAGAGGAAAGTAGCATCAATTAGGAAGGAATCAAAATACATGTGGGCAGGTGAAAAATGGAATCTTAACCTAATGGTCATAAATATTGATACATGGAATAATAGTTATAAGCAACAAATGCTTTTAGTTCATCATTACGGCATTGGGAACTAAGTATAGATACACTATATGTTGAACTAAACATCATGAAAAGTGTGTTACTTAGAGATATATGAATTTCAAACTTCAATCTTTAAGAAGATTTTATTACAATGTCCTATGATTCTTAGATTTCTTTAATAAACTTTCTCACCTCTTGGAGTGAAGGCAAAGGTATATACCAGTTCTTCTCACTCTTATGGTTCATGTATAAGAAAATAATGAGTTAGTATGCAATTTGGTCTAACTCCTTAGAGCAAATTAGGAATAAGGAAAGTTTTTTTTCGAAGCCCCAAGTTAGTTCCTAATTTTGAGTGGCCCATCATTTAGGAAAAAAATACTAAGTCTATCTGAAAGGTAAATTGAGCACTGAGAAAAGTGAGTGTGCACTAATGGATGCATTTGTTAATTCAGAAAGCAAATATTTATTTGCTACTGTATTTCAAGTTTCTTGTAACGTGTTTATAATAATAAAGTTTGTAGAAAAATCTAACCTTTTAATTATTGAGAATCTTTTACCACTAAAATGAGGTGGTAAATTAGTTTTTTTCAAGGAATGTGTTTACAATAAAAGATAAACAGAAAAAGGAAATTATAAAACAGGATATATACCCTGAATTGTAGATATGTATTTATACCTGCATATGTAAGTATGAATATTCATATGCATACATATATACACTTGTAAAAAATAGATATGTGCATATATATGTTAATATATCCCTATGCTAATTATATTAAGAGATTTGGAAGGAAATGCAAAATTGGTTAACTGTAGTTTGGTGTTATTGTCTGTATTTTTCACATGTTTTATACACATATATATTGATTCCTTTTATAAAAGCAATGCCTTCTGGTGCTTTTAGATTGTTTGTTTTTAAGATCTAGTTCCTCAAGAAGCTTACATTCATCATAATTTTGGGCTTGCATCTAGACTTTCCCCAAATAGACTGGAAGTACAGTAGAAATTGCAATCCATTACTTGAAACACGTATTGCAAAATATCCAGGTGAAAACGAAGCATTTCCTGCAATACTGAAGAGTGAGTTGCTCTTCTGTACTTCAGATGATGGTGTGGCCCTGTGCATTTCATGTGTGTTGAGATCATGAAGTTGGCAGAGTGAGGTGTTACACGTGCCCTCATTTAATGACTACAGTAATTCACACCTCCCTGGGCTAGGCCAGATGTGGATGCCTTTGTTAATTTAACCAAATATCTCTATTACATTAATTTTTCCTCCTTTTGAGCCTTGAGCAGATAGCTTCATTGAGCTACCCATGATGCTGCCTGGATCCCCATTCTCTAGCCCACTGAGAGATGTCAGCCAGTCAGGCACGAATTAGCCAGTAGAAGATGCTCTACCATTCTTTCTGATGTCCTTGCTTTAGGACTGGCGGTGCCTGGCCTGAATTTCATCTGCCATCTGACTGTCCGATTATCTTCAGCTTCTTCCTCCTAGGGACAGCTTACTTCTCAATGAAGGTGTGTCCACACTGTCACTGAAGAGAAAAGAGTTTAAAGAAAACACACACATATGCACAGTTTCTTTTTCTTCTAAGGGTTTAAAACTCCGCCTTCCTGTAGAGCAGAATGTGGCCCTCTGTGGTTAGCTCGGGTTTTTGTGCCTGAAGGACTCCCCCACTGTACACCTGTCTTGACAGATTGGGGCCCTGGAACAATATCGCTTAGTCACACACTAACCAGCAGGGGGAAAGTCTGTGCCTTTTATTAAAGCCTACCTACTGGCTTAGTGTTTGGAATTCAGTTCTACCTATAAATCAACATCAGAGCATACAGCCCAGCGTGTTCAAGAGCTTTGTTTAAACATCAAAGGAAGAACACAGACAAGCACTATGATAGAAATATAACTAATCACTTGCAAATACATCTTTCCTGTCAGTAGGAGCTTAACCTTTCTGTTTAATGTGACTGGGAAAAAAAGTGCACTTATTTTCATTCTATCTGTTTTCTTTAAAGAGATATAGAATTTTGCCATATAAAAAGATTATATTTGTTCTTAATGTAGCGGAGTGTAAGCATTTTAGAAGTGTTCGGTTGAAGGGAGCAAGAAACTGAATTCTGTGGGAATATAAAATCTGTCTTTCACCTAACGAAGGACAAATGACCCCCATGAATCTATACCTTCTAGGAAACACCAGCTTGTGGTTCAAGTAGCACTAAGGAAAAAAACAAAAACCAAACAAACAAACAAACAAAACATAAAGGCTAATAAAAATAAGATTCATTTTAAAAGTGGGGAGAAACTGATCTTTGTTTGTTTGTAGACTGGTAGTGCATGCAATGTGATGCTTTGCGGTACATTGATTGGGATCAATTTAACTTCATCCTCTGCTCCCGGCTTTATCTGTTCATAAGGGGCCTAAGAAGGATTTATGTGAGGTGCTCAGAAAATCCTAGAATCTATAAACCATTCCTTTAATTTGAATGCTACATATTACGGATGAAAGTTTGGTCACCTGCGTGGATCAGCAGGATTATTGACATCAAAGCAAATAAAAATAAAAAAAGACAAGCAAAGAAACAACAAACAAAGGAACTCCATCACTGAAACTGAAGACAGTGTCAAGGGGGTTGGAAGGTTTGGCTGGTGATATAGCATTCCAGAATGAATGAGGTTTGCTCCAGCGTGGTCACTGTTTCTAAATCTGGGATAAATCAGGGAGGCACGAGGTCACAGTCAGCATCTCTGAAAAGGGAATCTTGCATTTCTTGGCATTTGATATATCTGTATAGTAGTGAGAATCTTGATTTTCAAATGTTTCTGGGTAATACAAATGTTCTTAGGGAGGTTGAAGCAGTGAGAGCCTTTTTGTTTGTAAAGTTCTTATATATGTCTGCATATATGGGCGGCTCTCTTTGTGTAAATGAGAGACTATTTATTCCAGTGATATTTGGACTGATGTTAACCTTCCAGTAAAGTGAAAGGAGTGGGAATGTTGAGTCTGGCACAAAACTAAGAATCCTGGACCCACAGCTACACGTTGTACAATCTTGGACAACATTAATGCTTTTGGGGTTGCTAAGAAGATGAAATGGACTCTCATATAGGGAGTTCCATCTCATATATAACAGCCTTATAAATCATAGCCCTTATTAGCAGCACTAGCATTATTTTTTTTTTTTTTTTAAGATTTTACTTACTTATTTATTTGTGAGAGTGAGAGATAGTGAGAGAGCACAAGAGAGAGGGAGAAGCCAGGGAACTTGACTAAGGGGCTGGATCGCAGGACCCTGGGATCATGGTCTGAGCCAAAGGCAGACACTGCACTGATGGAGCCACCCAGGTGCCTCCAGTACTAACATTATTATCCTTATCAAAAAACAACACGAGGTTAGTACCTCCATTGCCGAAAATCTGAATGACGAGAAACAAAATTTCCAGATAGTAAAGAACAGGATCGGTTTTTTTTTCCTAATATTTCTAATATAATCTAAATTTCTAATATTTTTCTAGTATTCTAGTATTAGAATTTTCTAATATTGTTTTTTTTTTTCCCCCTAATATTGTAAAGTTTTTCCGGGGAGATAAACACAACACCAGGCAAAGTGGGTGCAAGGCAAGATTTATTAAAAACACTTTCCCGCGAAGTTTCAGGGCTCAGGAGAAGGAGAGCCAGGAAAGTTGCACCGGGAGGAGGTGGGCACCCTTGGGCAAGGTTCCGGGACTCTGGAAAGCAGAGTGGCGGAAGTCGCGCCCAAGGCGGGGAGAAGGGAGGTTTTAAGGGGCTTCAAGGGGAGTTCAGGGGTCTTTAGGCAAGTTTCCCTTATTTGGATATTTCGCCTGCTGGTCAGGGTCCCATTGGTCCATGGGAGCCGGGGACGCGAGGGTTTTCAGAGTCCTGTTTGGGTCTTTGTTCTCCTGTCTGAGCTCAGGTTTTGGGGCGGGGACTTTCGCTATCTTAAGTAGCCCTTTCTTTCTGCCAGCCCAACAAATATTTTCTAAACTCAGGTAGAGTTTAAAAAAGAGTAGTCACTGGTCAGACAAGATTGGGCTTCTACCTATGCCTGAGGTTTCGACCCACCTTTGCACTGTCCTGTCCTTTCAAACAGACCAAATCTGGTATATAGAGCACAGAGATGGCCTCTCTTCACGTACTCCCTCCACCCCCATGTTTTTATACCTTAGAAAATGTACTCTGTGTGAAGACTTGGCCACTCTATGTGGCTGTATTCGCATACATCAAGGTTAATAGCCACTTTGCCCTGTCAAATGCTAATCCATAGTGCCAATGAATCTTCATTAGAATAAAATGTAGCTGTTGTGCCCATTTAAGTAAAGCATTTCCCACAGCATCACAGAATTATCATACTATTAAAATGCTAATGCACAGTGTTTTGAGAGATTGTAAGATCCTTGAGGGCAAGAATTTGTTCTGTCCTTAGGTTATGTACTGCACAGAGGAGAGTGGAACACTTAATGATTTTGTTCTTAACAGCAAGCTAATTCTTTGTGTTCCAAGAAAAATTTAGGAGTTGAAAATAACTTCCTGAGGCATCCTTCTCAGAAGGAGAAAATGGATTGGCAATTTCCAGAAATCAGGTCTGCAGAATCTTAAGACCATTACAAAGTTTGGTGACATTTAGTTCAGAGTTTCTCAAAAAAATGGGAAATGGACAAGTGTCAGAGAATGCCCTATTGTACGTGTGCTCTGAAGAGGAGGGGAGGCAAGCCCCTTGCTATGTTCTCCTGTCCTGAGCAAACTTCCTCTCGCTTTATCTCCTGAGAACTCCTTCTCTTTCCATGTCTCCTTCCTTTAGATTTGGGTCCACAACTTTAGAATCTGGGCTTGTTTCACACGTAGATTTAGGTATAACATAGATAGATTCAAGGCACTGCTCTGCACCTCACAAACTAGTGAAAAGAGTAACAGTAGAGTTGTATTTGGAATGGGCAGTGGTGGGTAGACTGTAACCAAATGTCTGTTGATAATCGCTATTCTACGGTACTAGGTATTGGGGTACAACAGGTAAGGGCGTAGGGAAGGTGGAGGGAGGTTCAGACTAGAGTTTGAGAAGAACAACAGTGTACTAAAACAATAATAACAGATTCCTTTATTTCCACTCAACCTTTAACAAGATGCAAAAATCACCAATTGAGATAATTGATTCAGACTCTAAGAAGAAGCTGTCCATTTTCTTAGGTATTTTTCTTTCTTCTGCTAGGATTCCAGTAGTTGAACATTTGTATATTTTAACATGTATGTTAAAACATTTTGTAAAAAGGATGTCCTAGTAGATCTATTAATAACCTTTGAAAATGCACCAAAAAGCCCCTTTTTAAAAAACATCAATTTCCTCTTTTGTATTTATTTCACCCCTGATTTTGTGTGCAATTATACTAAGCTTCTGTAGTTATTAAATAGCTTCATACAGAGTAGAGACCACACGTTTACTACCACAGTTGCTCCTGTTGTGTATCTCTCTCTGTATCCCAGGAAGAAGGTGAAGCCATGTGGGAGTGAACCAAAAGTTAACTTACAAGAAGAGTCTAATCCTCTCTCTTTTGAATGCGTTGTCACTTTTGAGTAATTGAGGTCAGAAAACTTTTTTTTCTGCTTCCTCTTTGTTAGGTTCCATGTAGGTGCTCATTCAGACATGTGCCAAGGTGCTGTTCCAGGCCTACATTACCTTGGCAAAAGCCAAATTATGTAAAGGAAATAAATGAAAGTTACCTTAACGTTTGCTTTGCCCAGGCAGAAGAATCTACAAATAAATTCACTCACACGTGCTAATGGATCCTACGGCATAGTCTTAAGCCAGTGCCATTGCTGTCTTGGGAGGGAGAAAAGTTGTGGAAAATTATCTTTAAGAATCTTATGTTGGAGGGATTTGGCCGTCTGTGGTCCTCTTCACTGAGTGGTTCCCCATGCTCATCCATGCCCTTCTCAGCCTGGCCAGCAGGAAAGGGGACTTCTGTGAGGTATTTCTCGACCTCTCAAAAACACACACTAAACTCAGTCATAGGTTGTAGCAGTTCTGAGGGTGGATGCTACCTGATTTCCACTTTTCTACTTTTGTTCATTTTCCACATTCTACCTGCTTTAGCCTATCTTAAAAAAAGTTTCCAATATCTGGTGCCTCCAGTCCTCTCCCTTATGGAATTCCAGACATCCCAATAAGAGAAAACAGTCCTGGCCCTTGGCCTGTCCTTGGCCTGTTGTAAAACTTCACACCTTGGAAAGCTCATGGTGAAAGCTCCTTTTCTTATCATTTTACTGGCATTGAAATGTGGGTAGGGAATTCTTGTCTGAAGAGTAGCAGGAAGAATTAAGCTTTATTCTAGTTCAACTCACCAAATGGCCAGTTTCCTCATGAGTTAGCCATAAGCCAGCACTGCTCAAGAGAGTGAATATTATTTTCTACTAGGATGATATGGCCCAATGTTATTTGAAGAATGTGATTTTGTTTCTATATTTTGCAAATTATTAATTCTGAATTTATTGCACAAAGGAAATAAGACTTGTTCTACAGCCTATTTTTGTGATGATATGTATCATGTTACTAATGACTAGCTCTGCCTGAGTCATTTCAGACAGATGATCCCAGGCCTAAGTATATTCTTTGTGTTTTCCAAATCTGTCCTGTATCGTAAGCAGGGACATGATGCATTTCCTGTACATACAAATTTTTGTTCAAGTTGGCTTATGACAAAGTGCAGCAGAAGCCATTTTAGAGGGGTACCTGGGTGACTCAGTCAGTTAAGTGACTGTCCTTGGCTCAGGTCATGATCCCAGGGTTCTGGGATCAAGTCCCGTGTCAGGCTCCCTGCTCAGTAGGGAGCAGTTCTCCTTCTGCCTGCCGTTTCCCCCACTCTCTCTCATTCTGTCAAATGAATAAATATAAACTTTAAAAAAAAAAGAAGAAGCCATTTGAGAGGCATTAGAAAAACTCTCAGTAATCATGTCTCCAACTCCTGCTATATACCTTCTTTTCCTGTGTTAGGCAGCTGGACTAAGGGGAGATATGTGACTTAAGTCACCATCAGCTAAAAACCCTCAGGAGCTATTTTCCAGTAGGCTAGATTAAGAGGAGAAGAAAAAAAAAATGTTTGATAGTCACATATGGGATCTTGAAACACCAGGGCAAATTTTTCCTTCCAACTTATCAGGACAGAACTCTTCAAATTGCTGAGACTTCCCTTTAACATCTGTTCTTGCTCTGCTTCTTGAGTTGAATATTTAGGACTTTTTTTTTTTTTTTTCTCCCTAAGACATTGCTGCCTTGTCTAGACACCCCTTCTTAGGACCAGCTACTATAAGGTTCTTGGTCTCTTACTCTGGCAAGTCTATGTATTATTCATGGGACTTCCAAGGAACTAGGATACAGGCCAATTATTTCTATTGGATAGCAATATTTATTTGAGGTTATATAATCAATGAACTATTCACTAATTACTTTAAAGTTTCATTGTTTCTGGAGCACATGGGTGGCTCATTTAAATGTCGGACTCTTGATTTTGGCTGAGGTCATGATCTCAGGGAGGTTGTGAGATTGAGCCCTATGTTTCTCTCTCCCTCTGCCCCTCTACCCTCCCTCTCTAAAAAATAGAAATAAAAAAATATAAACTTTCATAATTTCTTACTTATTTCCTCTAGTAATTGTCTTTTGGAGTCCCCACAAAATGCCGACATCCATGAAGAATTACTTGAACTTAATTATCTGTTTATAGCCCACAGAGCTTTAGTCTACTAATGGTTTAATGTGGTCAGCTACTCACACTGATTCACAACTCACGGAAATCAGCAAGAAATCTCTAATGTTGTCTCTTTAATGATTTAGGAAGTTTATCCCATTTTATCAGGAGGGAAAATTAATAAAACTAAAGAATAAGAATTAGAAAAAAAGGGGTCATATTTTTTAAATATATGAAGCCTCCCTTCTTCACCTACTAGGGACATGAGCCAATGGAAAGTAAAGTCAGAATGTGAGTGTACGTTAGTTTTAACTCTACCATTTATTTAGCTTGTTCCTCAGCTAAACCATCCTATTTCATGGTGCCTGTTTTTCTCCTTTGGGGTGAGGATAGCAAAAATCTACATTTTAGAGGCAAGCTGACAATTGTGAAGTTTTTTTAAAAAGTGTCATATGCTTTTAAACTAGATCTCTGTTTCCTGAAATTTGAGATTCTCACCAAGACGAAAAAATAAATCCAACATTTTGGAGAAGGATATTATCTGTTTTACAGAATATTAAACCTCAAAGGTGAAGTGCATGAGATATGTTAGCTACAAGTGATGCATGTCTATTTTCATAGGTCTGAAAATGACTCATTTGGCAGAGAACTTGGTAGAGGTGAGCAGATTGAGGAGTCAAAGTTGAACACATGTAGATAACAACCTCCTCTAATCCTTCTTCATTTAGGTAACTTACATAAGTTTTCTTAGGTTATTACTTACATAACTAGTTCCCCCGTGGTTCCCCAACAGATATTTTGACTTAGCTATATCAAGCTGATTTGATGATATATTAGTCTTTTATGTATAGGAGCATATTACTGAAAATGTATTTGACACCAATATTTGATAATATAACCTTCAAAGTCTGAATATTCAAATTGTTTCATGAGACTCTGTTGTAAGACCAAGTGGAAACCCTTTTTTTCACCACAGATGAGAATTTTCATATTCTGGCATTTGGGCAGACACAGGATGGACAGACCCATCCTGAAAAGTACATTTCTCAAGATGTTGTTTCATGTAGAAGATAAAAAATGATCTGTGAGTTTCTCAGTGGCTAATGAAAGTATAAAGGATGTAGGAAAATAGCTTTGGCTCCAAAACATAAACTAGAAATTTCAAAATTATGATTAATTTATGTTTAGTTAAATGTTTTCCAAATGTACTATTAGACCAACTAGTCAACTTACCACATATCATTATACATACCTATACATTTGTTTATCGAATGTGGAATATAAGTACACTTTAATATCTGATGTGAGAAAAGGAAGATCTTAAAGCGGTCCTAACTATAATATTCCATTTATTGAGGGGGGTTGTTTTTATTTAAAGAGAGGAGGTCACATCAGTTTAGCTTTCGTACCTTCTAAAGCTGTTTGATAAAGAGATATTTTTAAATTCTTAAGTTTTCTTTATTAATTCGACCTTACATTTCCACCACCAGAGCAAGCCCAGTCTGGCACAAAGTCCCATCCCGTTAGCATTAGGTACCACTGCTGTCTAATTACACTATGGACTTTCAAGTTTGCAGACTGTCACATGTCTAAGCACATTCCTTTTCTTTTTCCACTTCTTTAAAAAAAAAGTATTAAACAAAATGCATCTCCTCCTAGTGGCAGCACAAGGGAAATCACACATTCATAGTATTACACTACCGTGACAGAATGTCATTTCAATTGCCTTATTAACCATATGAAAAAATATATCACAACAGTGAGAAAACTTCTCAGTTATCTATATCTTCCCCCTTAGGCTATTGTCATGAACCACTGGCATACTAAGGGGAGTGTACTAATTCAGTTGTCAGCTGCCTCACCTATTAAAAAGGGAGAAAATATCAGCAACAAAATTGAAACCCATAATAAGAGTGTTGGAGAGGTCTGCATAGCTCTGTCCACTTGCAGTCCTGAATTAAACCCTCTCTCAGAAATGTGCCATTTGAACTGTCAAAGAGTACGCTGCTGTCACCCACATCTGGCTCGGTAATAAAGCATTAACCATGTTGTGAAAGCAGCTTCCTTCCCCTGGCTGCATTTGGAGAACATGAGACTGGATGCTCATGCTTGAAGTTTTCAAGTGGAGTGTAAATATCATTTACCTCATGTTCTTTTTATAAGAATGTGGAACTCATGAGAAAAGTATGAAAGTGTACAGGTCTAGAATTCAGATCAGGGGTCTTAGGAAAACAAAACAAAAAAAAAAAACACGAAGAGATTTTATGACACCTGAATCAAATGACAAGTAGAAAATTCAAATTTGTTAGCTTTTGGCCAGATTTCTGGAGATGTACTTAATTTGTAAGAACTGATTTCTGAAATCCCTTGTTTTATCACCCTAGGACAATTCTAAGAGTTTTATTAAATGATGTTTGCTCTAAGTAAACATTGGCTTAATAAATCACCAAGTATGGGAGGAAGAGGTGTGACAACCGATGTCCTAAATACACATCAGACCTACTTTTTTCACAAACTATAAAAGGCACACTCTGTATAGAATGCATAGGATTTTTAAGCCTTAGTGATACATCTTGGAGCAATATTTTATATGACAAAACATGAAGCTACTAAAAGAAGGACATTATACTATTCATGGTACTGCTTTAACTCACACAATGACAATGAGGTCGAGTATGAATTAATATAGCTTATCTTTTACAGAAGAGTAAAATAGTGCCCAGAGTGAATGTGCAGTCATATACCTAATAAGTGTCAGCAGATCATTGGATCCAGGACTGACTCTGGAGTCCTTATGTTTTCCTTTGTACCACATTGGAGAGAAAATCAGTGTAAGGAGTTTGGCCCTTTAATCCATGTGAGGAATCAGAGACTGGCAAATCAAGTGTTTTTTCAGCTTAAAATCTCTTAATGTTAAATTACTCATTTATTATGGGATGTTGGGAACAAAAAGTTTTCCCTTTTTTTACTTTTAGGAATTTTCCATTACTTGACTGTAAATATTAATTCTATGTATTTGTTACCATTTATTTTTTAATTTCACAGAGATTCTTAAATGATGCTAGTAGAGAAAAATGACAAAGCTGTTTAAAAAAAAAATTTAAATATTTAATTAATTAATTAATTTATTTGACACACACACACACACACACACACACAGAGAATGAGAGATGGAACACAAGCAGAGGGAGTGGGGGAATGAGAAACTGGCTTCCTGCTGAGCAGGGAGCCCCATGTGGGGCTCAATCCCAGGACTCTGGATCAGGATTGGAGCTGAAAGCAGAGGCTTAATGACTGAACCACCCAGGTGACCCAAAGTTGTTTAACAAGTTCTACATAGTCTTTAAAACTTATTTTCTTAATAAATATGGAGAAAATATCATCGGGTGCTTTGAAAGTATGCAGTGGAGAACATAAAATGTGCAGTATTTCATAGCTGCAATGTTTTTTCATGTATTTCCTATGGGAGGGGTTACCCTAGAACACGTCTTGAGGGCCTTGCCATTCGCCACATACCATCCCACTACTTCATAAGGCATTCTCTGCCTCATGCTATTTTATATCTTCCTTCTGTTATTAAGTTTAAGAAAAAATCTTCCTTCTGTTATTAAGTTTAAGAAAGAGGAAAAAAAAAAAAAAAAAAGGAAGTGATT
The DNA here is from genome assembly GCF_964662115.1 of Mustela nivalis. NCBI lineage: Eukaryota > Metazoa > Chordata > Mammalia > Carnivora > Mustelidae > Mustela > Mustela nivalis. The sequence continues at coordinate 95,528,708 of NC_139024.1, read as the reverse complement.
AGCCCAGATTGTCCTGGCACACAGTCCTCGTGGAGTAAAAGATTTTTGCTGAATACTTATCCCTAGTCATATCAAAAAATTAAAAAACCTCTATAAAAAGTTGAAGAGTGGGAATAAATAAAGCCTTGGTCTTTGGAGTCCTATAGATCTAGATTTGAATGCTTTGCCGGCTACTTAGATGGATGACTTTCCTAAATGTTTAATGTCTCAGTTTCCTCATCCTTCAAATTACAAAATTACAAAATACAGCCTTTCATGAGGTTTCTGAGCATATATAAAAGTATGTAAAATAATGGTTGTGAAGTACTTACTGCTATTGAGAAGGGCATTAGAAAATAGAGTTTCTGGGACATTCTAATTCTTCTACCTTCAGTAAAATATGAATTGCAGTAATCATACATTTTAATAATATAATTGATTTCAACTTTAAATATTCATGATAATTCTTTAAGAAAACAAAATTAGATACTGTTTAAGTCCAGTTTTGCCATTATTTGCTGATCTAGAACTAATCTTCTCTGACTCTTAGTTTCCTTGTCTACAAAATAGTGATGAAAGAAATAATCTTTAAAGAATATTGTGAAAGTAAAGTATGGAAAGCATCTAATATTCGAATAAGATCAAAGCACTTCAAAAGTTCTTCCGAGGATCTAATCTGAGGTCCTATGGGAAAGTCTCTTCATTCCATCTCCCAGATCCATTACCAGTCCTTTATTCTGAGTTCTCTTCTTGCTTTCCCGGGAAGTTAATAATGGCTCTCTCTGGAACTCTGAATAAAGGGAGAAGGTGTGGGTATGAGAATGTGTCTGTGTGTGTGTGCCTATGTGTATGTAAGAGGTGGTCAGTCCTCACAGATCATTCACTCTCCTGAGGGTATATCCTCAGTATCACTACATGCCACCTTGGAGATCATAACAAAGGATCATTGCTTAGCTTCTCATTCAAGCAGAGCAGGGGACATGCCCTTGTCAAGAACTTGAACTCTCTTGTACCTGATCTAGAGTTTAATGTGCTGAGGTTTGAACAAGTGAGAAATTAAGAAATTAAGGTGGTTACTAAAAAAAAAAGAAAGTAGTAGAGTTCATATGGGAAGTACAAACTTTGAGCTTGATGTTGATGCAGGGTTATTAGGTCAAGAAAGCAAGAAAAGAGATATGAGACGTTAGAAAGAATGGCTTCTGTTGCAATAGGATTTTATGTCCCCACCCTGTGGGCATGTTGTCCCTTCACATTCTATGGTTTAATAGCTCAGGTTATAGCATCATGTTCCATTGGTATTTCTGCTCAGTTTTTTATGTTCTTCCCAGTGCTGGAGCAACTGTTTTGTTTCACTCCTTATACACATCTTCATTTCTGAACTTGCTGTTCTCTGACCTGATGCTTTGCCCCTCCATTCCATTCAATTTGGGAAATTTTAGAGTTTCCATGGCCACCAGCCACCTTCCTACTGTGGTAGTCTTAGTAGAAAGCATCCCGGTCCTACTTTCTCATATTGTGTCTGTGATACACAGTTGCCTAAGAGAACAAAGTTACTATTATCTGATCCATCATGTTATCATTTGTATTGGTGGCCAGTCTGGGTTAAAGTTTCTCAAAGTATAACCAGCTGGCTGACCAGAAGCCTTGGCATCACTTGAGAATGTTGAATCAGAAACTTGTGGTAGGACATAATGATCTATATTTTAATAGGATATCTAGGTGATTCTGATACACATTACAGTTGGACTTGAACTGGTTTTAGGTTATGGATTAGGTGGCAGTCACTCTGTAGCATGAGTTGAAAGATTTATCCACTGGCTTTGATACCTTCCTTTTCAGAACTCACTCATTATAGTTCTCTTCTTCTTGTCAAAGGTTTACTTTTGCCTGGAAAAATTCAGTTATATTTGGAAAAAATAATAGATTAAGCTGACAATAATTTATAATTCTGTATGAATTTGTTTATATTATCTTTTTCTCACAACAGGTTTGGTAGTAGCTAATTTGAAAAACATCACTTGAAGGAGTAGATAATTTAAAAGAGCTATGCTTTTCTTTCCCTCAACAATTCTATGCATTTCTCCATGCTCATCAAGGTAAGTGAACTCTTCAGTCCCATGTCTTTTGTGTCAATGAAATTTGTCATATCATTGACTCTTTAAGTTCAGTGTCTTAAAATTTAGGAAAGTAGAAACTACTGGTATTATTTCTGAGGGATTTTATCCAGTAGAAATAACCAGTGGGTACAACTAAATTTCACTAAAGTTTTATTATATTTGAGATCCTCAGCTTAGGTTGTCCATATCATGGAAATGTGTTGGAGGAAATCATATGGGAAAATCAAGTATTAGGTAGGTTTTAACACAAATGTTTTAGAAATTGAACCAACAGTTCTACTTGCTAAGGTTTCAGAAGGTAAAGTGCTAGAGTTGAAAGCTCAGTGTAGGTGATAAGCTCTGCTGATAATGCTGTGATGACCAGGGTGACATCAGTTTGGTCTCTGGACCTTATATCTATCACCTAAAATAAAGAATTTGACTAGATGACCTCAAAATGCTCTTCTAAGTCAATAGTTCTATTAATGACTACCATGTAATTGTAGAAGCTGAAAACCACTTGTATAGAGGAAAGCTAAGTCTTGTGAAGTTAAACAACTTTTGCCAAGAGTATACATTTAGACAACAGCAGAATTGAGATTCTGACTAGGTGTTTGTCATGAAGACCGTCCATTTAGCCCATTTCTGACTTAGGCTTGTATTTTTCTTCTCATATTTGAATGAAAGTATTGTTGACTGCATAAAAATTATGTAACACATATATGTCTCAATACAGTCACATTTCATGCTCATTTCAAGAAGCTGAGGGGAGCGCTTGGGAGGCTAAGTCATTAAGCAGCTGCCTTCAGTCAGGTCACAATCTCAGGGTCCTGGGCTCAAGCCCCACATGGGGAGCCTGTTTCTCCCTCTGCCTGCTCCCCCTACTTGTGTACTCTCTCGCTCTCTCTCTCTCTCATTGTCAAATAAATACATAAAATCTAAAAGAAGAAGAAGAAGAAGAAGAAGAAGCAGCTGAGCGGGTTCTATAACCTATCAATTTATTTTAATATTTGATTATCAAGAACACTTGAATAAACATTCAGGATGCATATCAACTTAACAGAAACAATTTTCAGTCAATGTTCCTTGTATTTTACATTGCTTTTTAAAAAAATGTTGAAAGTGTGTGTGTGTGTGTGTGTGTGTGTGTGTGTGTGTATTTAACTAATCTCTGTACCCAGTGTGGGGCTTGAACTCATTACCCTGGAATCAAGAGTCACATGTTCTTCCATCTGAGCCAGTGAAACATTCCTTATATTTTACATTGTGTTTTACATGTATATATAGTCAAGGATTTATTGTTCCTGTGTTTTATTGTTAAATATTTGAAATATATATATTTCTATTGCTATCTTTAAAAATGGTTTGTTGAATAAATCTTCAGATAATTTGAACTCACAAATATTGGAGAATGATTCATTTAGCTAACTTTCTGCAAAGTCAAACTGGATTTTCCTTCCAAAGCTTAAAAAGATTATATATGGGGCATTTAATTTGTGCCAGAAATCTGGACTTTTACTAAAGCAAGGAGCCTTTTAATCCGAGTCTACAGGTGGCTGCTTGGGCGTGGAGGAAGTATTAGAAAATTCTGATATTTTTATTTCCTTGTTTTTCTGTATAAATTTCTGACATGGGCTGTTTGAAAAATGACATCCCCTTCTTAGACTGTAAACTGGCCTCATTGACCCAATAGTTTTGCATGACTGGTAAATTTTTGCGTAAGTAACCCGTGTCAATTTCTTGGTCCCTTCTGATGATCTAGAAGGAGAAGGAAGCTGCTTTGGGATACACACATTTGTACACACACGTTTGTGCACACACAGACACCATCTCCATTTGCCTCCTTTTATGTAGTGAAGTTGATTATGGCTTCTTACGGAACATTACAAAGCACTAAAACTTAAAGGCAACATTTCCTTTTGATTGAATGACTGCTTTAAGCCTAGTCTGAATGGAATGCGAGAACTTATTTTTCAGATATGCATAAACAAGGTTTAAGACTTCTTGTCACATTAATGAAATGGGATTGAACTCAGGAAATGGACAGTAACCTCCTAATTGGACAATTTGGCCTAAGAATAAAAGTCACTTATAATTCTTCTAATCCTTCTTCTAATGTCCCTGTGTGTAAGTCCATTTTTAGGGGGAGAAGAACTTTCACATTCTGTTTTACTCCCAACACACAACTTAAAATAATGGAGTGAATCCATCAAAAACAAAAATGTCACTGTTATGCTTTAGAAATGAGAGTAAACTTAGGACAGGGTGATAGAAAGAAATTTCCTTGATTTTCAACACTATGCTAAGATTTGCACCTTTATATATATTATATTCTTATCCTTATATTAAAAGGAAAGTATGTTGATATGTCTTTGAATTACTAGGGTGTATCATTGTGGGTTTTGTCCCTGAGCTGGACTGATTGAAATCAGGACAGAGCTGACACGGGTAGGTAAGTATAATGTTGAGAAGAATAATATGACATGTACCAGTTCATCAGTATCATTAGCCCTTTTTTTTTTTTTTTTTCTTTCTGAGAGTGAGGAAATTTTAGCAGAAATATCAGTTGCCTATGTCTCTTGCAATACAATTCTAGGGACATTTTCTATAACTCTTTATTCAGTGTGCCATGGCAGGGAGGCCCAGGTGAACAAGTGCTTCCTTATTAGTACCAGTTCCCTTTGCTCTACACTGTGTTACTGACTGTGCACCTGATTGTGCTTGGGGACCTCTGCTCACACAGCCAGTAAGTGCTACAAACAAGTTTTAAATCTGGAATCAGAGTTCCCATGGAATTATCACTGGTTAATTCCTATCAGAGTTAAGTGATTCACCCAGATTAGACAGCTAAAGGCATAGAAATAGAAAGATTATCAATAGGGTGACCATATCTTACTATTTGGGGGGGAAAAATCTCAATTTAAATTATTATCCTTGGGGGCGCCTGGGTGGCTCAGTGGGTTAAGCTGCTGCCTTCGGCTCAGGTCATGATCTCAGGGTCCTGGGATCGAGTCCCGCATCGGGCTCTCTGCTCAGCAGGGGCCTGCTTCCTTCCCTTCCCCTCTCTCTGCCTGCCTCTCTACCTACTGTGATCTCTCTCTGTCAAATAAATAAATAAAATCTTTAAAAAAAAAATTATTATCCTTGAATAATTATTAATACTATCACTTTCCACTCTCAACGTTGAACCAGTTTCCACAAAATTGTATTGCCAATTTAACGTTATGATTTCAATTACAAGTCGACTTTGCCCCATTTTTTTTTTTTAAACCCAAGTCTGTTTGATCCAAACAAGATTATTTAGTTAGCCAGTTATGGATTTTTTTTGGTGCTCAACCCATGTCCAGAAGAATTTCATCTACAGGTTAGTTACCCTCCTTCTATGGCACCACACTCAAGTCAAATAAAAAGCTATTTACCGTAAGAAAAATAAAGAACAGGCCCTAGCATAGAAGATAGTAATGCACTCTTTGAAAGTGTATGGTCAAATTATAAAGAAAAATAGTTTGGGGCTAGATAAAACAGGGGAGAGGCAGACACATTTTTAAGCATGTCACAACATTTACAGTGATTTTAGGTGAAAAGAGCAGTAAATTCCAATAGACTGAGAAAATTTGCAGCACAGCCTGCCTAGGGAAAAAAAAAAAAATCTGTCTTCCACCGAGATCTTGAAAACTTGTGTTGTAAAAGGCATCTCAAAATGTGAAGATGCTGTATATTTTCTTCAGAGTCCTGTATTTGGCCTATTCTTACTTTAGGATTTTTAAAGAAGAATTTAATCCTCTGGTGGATCCCTAATAGTAGTGTGGATTTTTAAAAGTGTCTTAAAAAACCCTTGTGTTCTCACCGTTGAGTACTAAAACTGATTTCTGCCCTCCACAAGTATCATGTTTGCTTGATGAAGGTCCAGGCAACGGTGAAGGGCACTGAAGGAAGGAGCTCCTCCCAACTTCCGTCAGTGCCATCTTCATGTCCTTCTTTGTAAGTGTCTACATCTAGAAACTTGGGATGTCTTCCAGTTTAAGTTTTCATAAAATGGTCTATGCTCTACTCCTCTGCTTCTAAACTCTACTTTAGACTGAGCTTCAGGCATGACTCTCTTTTCTTCATATGATGCTGGAGAACCTTCAGTGTAGCAGTTCTAGGGCAAGTACAGAAAACAGGACTGGACAAAGACACAGAGAACGAAAGGTCTCATTTACTGGGATTCTTCTCCCTCATTTCAGTTCCAGTACACACACACACACACACACACACACACACCTGAAATCTACACAGATGTTTACACTCATACACACCAAACACACACTGACAAAGACTTTTTAAGCTATCATAGCCACTAGAGATGCTTGTACCAGCACCATCTAAAGTGAGTTCATCCCTCACCAAAAGTTTTGTGTTTTCCAGCTCACTCTTCTTTAATCTTAGGGCCTAAGGTAGCAACAGAACTCTGGTGGTAGAAAGACAGATCTTGTTTTCTATCTTCTCTATTTCTTTTATTGGCTGACACTAATGTGTTCCTTGTGGGTTGCAAGTTGGGAGAATATGTGTCTGAATCTTTGGAGGAGACTGGAGTGGCCAGAGTTCCCAAAGCAGTTGTCACCACCTTGAGCTGCCTTGTTCATAAAGCCCTGTTCACAGAACAGTCTTTATCACAGAACGGTGTTATTTTCTCTGCCCTCCACAAGTATCATGTTTGCTTGATGAAGGTCCAGGCAATGGTGCTATCTTCATGCCCTTCTTTATCACTTAAGGAAAGTTGTTATCACTTGTGTTATGTGTTATCACTTAAGGAAAGTTGGCAAGCTTTTCTTAAAATAACCTCTTGGTCACCCTTACTATGATGATTCCAAAGGCCCAGGGTTTGGTGAGAAAATCTGGGACTCTTGGAATCTTAAACTCCTTCAAAACTGGCTCTGTACAGCACCAGTGTTCTTTAGGTATATGGAATATTTTTTCCACTTCCTGGTACTAGTGCACAGAGTTGATCCTCTACTCTTAGAATAATACCCACAACTGGCAAACATTTTATAGTTTTAGATTTTTACCTATTAATGAAATAATAGTGATTATTATTTCATATTTTATTTGCTTATATATTTTATCAGAGTTTGTAATTAAAAAAAAAATTACTCCAAGGAGATTTTCCTGAAATCCTCTCAGAAAATTGATCATGCACTGTATTTTCTAATAAAACAGGAACCTGTATTTTAAGCACAGCCAGGGAAGACAGCTTTTATGGCTCAGAGGAATGTGCTGTTTTCTGGGACTGTGGAGTCTGACGACACCCATCACATTTGGACCTTTTCCCAATGTAAAATGATATGACCAGTCAACCTATGCCATCACAGAGTTGGTCCTCAAAAAGGAAGTATTAATTAAGTAAGTTCACTTTGGGTGCTTTCATAAGATAAGAAAGCAAAATCGTGACCTTTCTTCTCAGCAACTTTCTCGTTCATGGAATAAAGAGGATTTGCTTAGCGGACTTTGTGCAAGATGTTCTCTGCTGCCTGGTGCAAAGTGGAGCAGAGGGAGAATTCAAGAGGAAAATAACAGGGTCTTGACTTGGATTTAATGTTTTTTTTTCACCTCCTCCCAAAGAGAACCTCATCCCAGGAGAAAAAAAGGAATAATTAGACGGAGCACTTTGAACACACCAACAGCTTAATGAATGTGAAACTAATAGATTCTCAGCTATGGGAGAGAGCACCAGAGGTCATCTGTTTTTATCCCTGCTTTCCTGCAGGACTGGACTAAAACCTACTCCTAAAAGCTGGGGTATATGCTGAATTCTAAGCCAAAAATGTGAAATGAGCAGTACAGAATTGCTGAACCCATATTCCCCTTAAACTCATTTTTGTTCTTTTACTAAAACCCCAAATTAATGACAACAACAGAAAAAGATAACACCACTTTACTACATCTAAACATGGAGATTTTATTTGCTTGAACATGAACAAAATAGGAATCTGCTTTCTAAAACAGGGCTAAGTTAATCCAGTATTTGTTTGTTTCAAGAACAATTATCATCTTTGAGATAAAAGAATTTCATTGCCTCCAACAGTAATATGTAATTCTGTGTGTTTAAATTAAATTCCCCTGACTCATTTTGAACACATTTTCTTACCTTCATGTGGAGTGATCATTTTCTACATCATTTATTCTTTTCTATGAGAATATCTACCCAATATCCTTTTTTATGTTATAAAATTATAATTTCTTACAATTTACTTTTTAATCTGTCAAGTCACAGAATTATTGTCAATTGCATTTGTAGTTTGTGACAATCGAAGTTTAAAATTGAAACTTTTCTTTTTGTATATGGAAGACGAGTATCAGGTGAGTCTGTAATTTAAAATAAAGCTTCCTTTGGTCCTGGAGCCTCGACCACAAGTCCTCCGATTAATCCTTGTCCTGTTGGAGATGAAGAAGCTGAGGTTTATGGAGGTAAAGGTCATGCATGACATTAACAGACAGAAACAGAAGATTTATTTCTGGAATTCCATCACTGTTTAACTCATGAAGTAGGCTGCCTATAAATTCCCCATGCATTTTTGTGCCTTTTGAATTTTAACAATATGTATTTATTATCTCATCAAAATTAAATTAAACAAAAGCTCAATATTTAGCTGTAAGATGCCAAAATCAAAATAAGTTTCAAAAGTCTAGAAAAAGCACACAGCAATAAAATAACAATACACTTGGCTCTCTTCACGTGATAAGCGATTGTCATTCTGAATATTTCTTTCCTCTCAGTCACATAGGACACTTATATAATTTCTGCAGCATTACAATAGAATTACTCCTCCGAGAAATCCCATACTGTGAGAATGTATTGGAGTAATTGAGCTGGCAGATGGCCTTAATATACGAAATATATTGATACAACAACTACTTACTTTCCTGACCGATGAAGCTGATAAAAGAAGGAGCAGAACAGAGAATATATGAGGGGAAAACATTCAGCCTGCCTGGACACATGCTGTGAGAGTTGGTGTCAAAATAATATAACCTACTTCATTCACTTTGATTAATTTTTTCCTCCGGTGGCATTATTTTATTCTCATCGCATTGTTCAAGACTTTATTCCACTAGGTTTCATTATTTCTCATTCTTGTTGATGTGAACATACCAAGACCCACATGTTCCTTTTCACTGTGAGCAAAGCACCTGCAAGCCTGCTTTTCACAAGTTTACAGGTGCACGGTTTCTCACCCATCTGCAAGCTCCATTCCTCCAGAATCGGTCTCCCTTGGCTTGTTTCCTGCAGGTCCCTCACGCAGTGCCTGACACATGGAGATGTTTAATGAATATATACTAAGTGAACCAATGCTGCTTACTAGACTGACCCCTCATGTATGACCTTTGTCAATATGGGTTACTGTTTCACTTAAGAAAGGCAGCTGGTATCTTTATTTTCTTCCAGCAATTATCCTTTATTTACTAAGTTAGCTAGGTCTTCCAAGTTTGGATATATATATGTATATATATATATATATATATATTACATATATCTTAGTTTAGCTTAATAAATTTCTCTCTTACAGAGAAATGGTTACTTTCAGCAAATAACTTCTAGTAAGAAGTGAAAGGAGCACAAGTATAGGTTTCAAAGTCATAAATATTTGAATTTAAATTCTGACTCTCAGATTACTCAGCTCTGTGACCACAGAGAAGTTATTTAACCTCTCTAAAACTCAGTTCCCTCATTTATCCTAAGAGCTGGTTTTCAGGATGTATTAAGCATTGCATAAGTATCAGAAGGTCAGTAAACTGCCTGAAGCATTGGAGGCCTCCCTCAAAAGCAACTGGTTTTGTTCCTCAAATTCACACTGCGTGCAGGACTGCAAACCTGCCTGTCTGGGGGAAGGTATTAGAACTTTTATAATAATTACCATTTATATACAAGGAAAATGTATGAAAATAAATCCCTGCTAGGCTGAAATACAGGATGAAATGTTCAGTTTAAGTACCTAAATCAGAACAATAGAAGTTAACAGTTGGTGTTACAAATATAAAATACAAAATGGAAGTCCCCTAATTCTTTTGGAGGCAGTGTAGTTTTATTCAGCAAGTCCTGAAGGTGGATAGTTTAAGATGTTTTGGGACTTTGGGGGATGAGGAACCCACATAGATAAGAATCTGTCTGCCTTTTCCTTAGCCCCTTCACACAGTCTGAGGGGACCAGCAGTTGAAGGTCAAAGGTAGAGCTGGGCCAGACAAGACTGGAAGAGAAGGGATTTCTGTTGTACATGCTGGAAAGAAATTTTAAAAGGTGTCCATTATGATTTGATTGACAGATAGTTGGTTTTTGTTGGGTTTGTTCTTGTTTTGTTTTTACCTCAATTATTTGCTTATCCTTAACAACGATTACTTGATGCATAACACATGATGATGTTGAAATCAATGCTGGGAATAAAAAAACGGTTTTACCATCATGCAGTTTACAGTATAATGAGGGGAGGGGAGATTTACCATCAGAAATGTTTAATAAGATAGAATGGGTGCATTAAGTTAACAGATACAGGTTACATTCTCTTTAACTTGGCACACTTGTTTTAAAAAGGAGAGGATTTTTTTTTTTTAAGATTTTATTTAGTTCTTTATATGTTAGAGAGAGAGCATAAGCAGGGGGAGCCGTAGGCAGAGAGAGAAGCAGAATCCCAGCTGAGCAGGAAGTGTAATGTGGGGCTCCATTCCAGGACCCCAGCATCATGACCTGAGCTGAAGGCAGTTGCTTAACTGGCTGAGCCACCCAGGCATCTCAGAAAGAGAGGATTTCTATGTGGTCAAAATGTAGCCTTTGCTCTTTGCATAGTGGGGTCAGCCAAGTAGAGGGACACATTGTGACTTGAGTTTACAATTCACAATATACCTACCTTTAAAAGCTCTGCTCTTGTATGGTATTGTTGAAGTTATGATTTTTCTAAATTCTGTTGATATTGATAAATTGTTTTCTCCCAGTATTAGAGGAGAGGTCCACATAGAAGTATGTTTTTGGGAGACTAAATTATTTTCCAAATAGAAGAAAGTGAAAGGTGTTAAAGCTTTCACACACTGGAAAGTCACCAGTGGATCATCTTTTGGTGGTGGTGGTAGTTGTAATAACTGATATTTCATAAGCCATTTCTATTACCCTGATCACAGCAATATGTGCATATGGATGTCCTCTTAATACCCCTGTAAGGTCAGGTTTGCTAATTTCATGTCTACTTAGCTGGTGGAGTGATTAAGGTTTGGAGAGATGAGGTAATTTTTTCATAGCCCTGCAACTGGCAGAGGTGGCCATCAGATTCCAGACGGAAAGCTCTGAACCCCCGATCAGCCTCATAGTGAGGAGCCCCAGGGCCTCTCCCCTTACCTCCCCAGTGGGGATCAGACCACTGATGTCAACAGGGAAGTAAGACCACCTCTGTGGCACCAGCACTGGGTTAATAACAACAAAATCCTAAGACCCCCACTGGTGCTGCTCCTCCAAGTTCGATTTAAGAATGTGGCAGGCTTTATGCATTACATGAATTTCCTAATTTGATTTTCAAATCAGCTCAAAAGAATAGCATTACCCTCAATTTACAGAAAAAAAAAATCTAGGTTTGGAGGTTCAGTAACATGCCCATGTGCTGGCGTACAGGTGCATTTGCTCTTACCCACTGAACTCCATGGCAGCCTTCAACAAATGGTTAAAAACTATTGTCTTCAATAGCACCCCCCCAAATCGAAACTCATTAAACAGAGAGGAGCTCATCTTCACTTTGATATTTGGTAAGAACTCAGTTATATCTCTGTTTCTCTTTCTTGTAACTTTACCTGAAAATTTCGAATCCCATTTTAGAATTAAGTACTTTTCCTTCCGCTGCTAGTTTTTCTCCTTTCCCATCTATCTCCGTGTTCCTGAGTACACCCAAACAACATAAACATAGGAACTGATGTTTCTGGTATCCATTTGCTTAGCCCTTTTTATTTCCACTGCACATTAAAAAAATATTTTCCAGTACTTTCTCTTTTATCATTAAAAACAAAACAATACAAAACAAATTGATCTGTCATATTTAGGCATCCAGTAAAACTTTAGGCAGTGTTTTCCAGAAAGGAATTTTAAACACTATTTTGATATCCCTATGCTAAAGCAATAAGAATTTTTGAACAAAGAAATTACAATATTTATTCATAATCACTATTTCTTCTTTATGCAAAGATCTTTTAAATTCTAGAATCAGAGAACACTTCCTTAAAAAGTTATCATGGTTCACACCTCTTAGTGACTAGCAGATGTTGACAACGAATTTTAATCTTTTTTATGTTTATTATGGATATATTTTAATCACAGTGGAATTTTCACAGTGGAAAAGTGAAAATAATTCACGGTGGGGTCTTAAATGAGAATTTTAAAAGAAGATTCTTCTCAATAGTGGAGTGAATGCAGTTTTTCATTGTGACAATAGTGCCACCTAATGTTTGATCTAGGGTTCTAAAATAAACTAAAAGCCAAGTTTAAATTGTGTGGCCCCTTGTCCTAAACCTCTATTTATATACAAGATAAAATTTGACAATTCAAATGTGAGTAAAGCTGAATAAATTAAATTTTTGTCAAATATCAAAAGTATGTAATTTCAATTCTAATCATTGCAGTATAGAAAAATGTTAATTTTCTACTTAGCATAACAAAGAACAACAGGTTTATTTACTCCAAATAGAAGCTCAAAACTGCATCTGTTATCGTTATTCATTAAAGGTAAGACTCAGGTCAAATTATCTATTGTGGTAAAATCACATCGTTAGTAATTGCAATTTAAGGGAATGATATCTCTGTGAAGTAGTGAAACATATGAGTGTAATATTGCATTTTCTTTTTAAAACACTTTTGTGTTGTTATCAACACACATTTTTCAGAGAGGAGATCTTAATAAATACCCAATAATGATAAGTAATTCTTTACAGTAACTTTTCTGGATTCCAGTCCAGGCACTTAAGGTGACTAAGAATTATTTTTTCCTTATGTGGGTACAAATTACCAAAGTTTTTATTCTTACTAATATGTCAAAGTGGCACAAAAATAAACATCAGCCCAGCCTTTATTCAAATTGTAAAAAGTCTAAAGTAACAGGATCGAAATAGATTCTGTTACTTGACCTAGATAATCCATGAATCTATCGTACGCTTTTTTATTGATTTCTTTTTGATATTTCAAAAATGATTTTAAAATAGATTGTTTTAAAAACAGATTTAAGTGGTACTCATGCAAGCACTTAAAGTTTGTTAATAAAGTTGTTACATAGGTGTAGCTACTCCACTTTGGAAGGGAGCTGAAACTCACGTTCAAATCATTTAGGATTTTGGTTTCTGAACACTTCTAATGGTTCACTAATGTAACTAAGTTCTCCCTCCTCCATTTTTTAGGGAGCCAACTCCATACATTCTCTTGAGCAAGAGCAGGGTATTATTTGACTACTCTATTTCAGCAGTTTCCATTTTCCTCGAGCATGAATTTCCCTGAGATGAGAAGAAAAGAGGGTAGTGGCAAATTCTAGGCTCCTTTTCTTTCTCTTTGCAAATAGTCTTTGTTCAATAACATTTGCTTGCATCCCATTCCTTGCCTAATTAAATGAAACCTTATATTTGCTTTATCAGAGATTTCATTCCCCCAGTTTTCTAGGCAATGAATAGGAAGGATGTCATTTTATCTTGACCCCAAACACTTCACAACCTCAGTCTCTTTTGACATAGTTTGTTGTCAGTTTTATGCCTAGTTAATCCCCAGAGAAACTGAGGTACATAGACCATATTCAGCATGGAGTTTGTGGCAGATTCTGTTAATTAATTAATCCAATATATTAGCAACCCCATTGTCTCTACCATGCCTTTCCAGGGGCCAATGAGAAGTGTGCACATGTCCGGTGCCAGGTGTCAAGAATATTTCTTGAAAGCTTTGGCTTTTTTTTAAAAAGGACTGAATTACTGACTTCACCCTTCCCATTTTGTCTTCCTTCTTTCCTTGACCATGTACTTGATGTCCATAGCTTTAGTAGCCGTTTGTATCTGTTGCAGAAAGACCATGTTTGTTTAATGCTGGTCTTGTTATCACTGAATTAGTGAATCAAATTCAACATCTACAATATTCAGCCTTCTCATATAGGAGAAAATAAAAACCTATTTAAATCATTATTCTCTGGATTTTCTAATATTTGTTACCAAAAGCCATCCTGAATGTTTAGAAGTAGAAGTGCAGATTATAGTAATTGAGCCTATAAGCACAATACCCAACCACAATAAGTGCTAGAAATGAAATCATCAACTGATACATGTTATTTTGCTTAAAGATTTTATTCACTTATTTGACAGAGAGAGAGATAAATAGAGTGATACCATGAACAGGGGAGCATTAGGCAGAAGGAAAGAGAGTGGGAGAGAAAGAAGCAGACTCCCTACTGAGCAGGGAGCCCGATCCAGCATTTGATCCCAGGACCCTGGAATCATGACCTGAGACAAAGGCAGACGCTTAATGCCTGAGCCACCCAGGTGCCCCAACTGGTACATGTTATAAACAGCTGACATCAAGAAAGACACAAGATCACTAAGAATGGCTCAGTTCATCAATATAAACACTTGAGTGACTATTTCATAGTGGGCCATGATCGATACTATAGGGCACAACTGATATAGGTTACAAACCTTGCATAAAAGAACCCCCCAAAAACTATGAAAAAATTGATGGCTAACATAAAATATCTTCAATATGTTAAATAGATGGACAGACAATTACTTAAAGACTTGCTTTTGAATATGGACATCAGTAGTTGTGTAGAAACTAGATAGAAAGAAAAAGAGCATTCTGGTTAGAGAGGAAAGTGAGAAAGTGCAGAAGCTGGTCTACAACATGCAGTTTGTGCTGGTTATCAGGGAGTTATTATGGAGCTAAGCTCATGTAAAAGCCTCAGACTCTTTCTCAGTCTTACACTCACTTGGTTCTATACTTATGCTTGTTATTTGATTTCTTTTATCGAGGAAGATGATGAGCAGTAGAAGGAGTGAAGTGAATCATTACAGGAAAACATGACATTGGTAAATTGAGTAAAGGTCATCTAAACTAATGGGGCAAAACACAAGAAATTTCCCAGGGCTGAAGACTTCAGAAAATCAAGCTTATATATGTGGAGAACAGAATAATGGTCACCAGAGGGTGGAGGGTGCGGGGAAGGAGAAATGGGTAAAGGGAATCAAAAAGTACAAACTTCCAGTCATAAAAT
The DNA here is from genome assembly GCF_964662115.1 of Mustela nivalis. NCBI lineage: Eukaryota > Metazoa > Chordata > Mammalia > Carnivora > Mustelidae > Mustela > Mustela nivalis. The sequence continues at coordinate 95,513,389 of NC_139024.1, read as the reverse complement.
AAATAAGTCCTGGGGATATAACATACAGCATGGAGACTACAGCTAACAATACTGTATTATATATTTGAAAGCCACCAAGAGAATGAACCTTAAAAGTTTTCAAAATGAGAAAAAAATTGTTCCTAGGCATGGTGACTAGACTTATCATGGGGATCACTTCACAATATATATACACATATCGAATCGTTACATTGTACATGTGAAACTAATAAAATATGAAAGTCATGTATACCTCCACAAAGGAGTTCAAAAAATATAGTCAATAGTATTTTGGAAGCAGATATGAAATTATTTAACTGATTCCATAAACGAATCAGCCATTGGGCTGCCATTGAGCACTGAGGATTAGAAGCCTCAAGCCGGATAAGTAAAGCACTGATTGTGGAAGGCGTGATTTTGTCCAGGTCCATCTGTGAATGATTTCTTTGTCCTTCACTGAACAGATGAACATGCTACTCAGAATCAGCAACACGTGGATTAACCCTGATATTTGGAGACTTTTGTCTAAACTGCCAAGTATTTGAATTACTGTATTCATTCATTCTTTTATTATTTCAACTGATATTGATCAAGTGATTATTCTGTGCCATGTAGAGGCCATGGGGAAACCAGAAGCTTCTGATCCTCTTCACCTTTCTGTTTGACTACCAACATACAAAGAACTAATGGTGTGTAAATAAAATTTAGATACACTAAAGTTTGCAAGGCAATGCACAATCAGAAGCATATCATATTCCATTAGCTGAGGAGGTTATTTTAATTCTTGAAAAAGGCAGAGAGAAAAACTGCCTGGAATTTGTAGTCAATAACTTATGTTCTGTCATCCTCCCCCGAAAGGAGTAAAAAATAATCATTTCTCCTCATCTTTTCTTATGTATATAAATGTCCTGTTAATTATAATTCTTATCCACATGAAATTTTATTTTAAAATGTTTCACTTATGTAACCTTCAGATATCTCTCATTTGTCTTTTTTCACTTACTTTTCCCAGTTTCATTACATGTGTACCTCAACATCTTTTTTTCTATTCAATATTAATCTGATTCTTATTTTAAATTATATTTTCCTCTAAGTTTATTTAAAAATTTACTTTTTATAATTTCCTGCATCCTAAAACTTATATATGCATATATATGCACTAACATAGACCTGGTTATTTTCTATTCAGGAGGATGGAAGAAAAAATGTAGGGTATCAGGTACATGAAATATGATTAATGGTTATAAAAGAAGGAGAGAAGCATTTGGGGGAAGGAAAAATTAGATTTAGGAGATCAGGGAAGATATTTGAGAAAACAAGAGAATTTACAGCCGGCTCTCAAAGTCTAGAAATGCCCTTGATTTCTTTAATAGTAGTTTACACATAAACCAAATGTCAATGAGCCTAAATTTTTCTGTATTTGATTCAGCTTGATTTTCTCTTCTTAGGCAAAAGGATAATGTCCCTGAATGGAGATACAGAGGAAAGAAGCTCCCCTTGCTATATGTAGGTCAGATCATCTTCTCATTTCATGGTTTTTATGGTTTGTTTCTGCATAGAAACACTGGACTAGAAACAGCAACCTCCTCTAGGCTTTCATTCAAATACTTTTCTGGCTAAAATAGATAGTGAAGACGTTTCAAGGTGGGTTCTCAGTCCTGTATGAGGCTTCCACACCCCCAGCTCTACTGTACCATCAATAGTGAGGAAGCCAAGATAAATGTGAGTGAAATAATATGCTGACAACACTGATAGTGAGTTGGCTGTTATTACTGGACTATCTTAAATCTCTTTCCCTTCCCTTTATATAAACCTGCTCCCATTTAGATAAATCTTTGAAAGCCTATATCAGAGAAAAGAGGTGATGTAATGAAATAGAAATACGGAGAAGAAATTGATTATGGAACATTTTTTCATTGGTTTTAGTTTTCCTGCTTTCATTGTTGAGGGAATATTTTTACAATATCAGTGTGATACGATGATGATTCCCATAACCATTATTTCATACCTTTTAAATGATTATAAAAAAAGGGAGGTAGCTACATGTGTCTTTAATTCATTGATGAATATTTTGGGGCACCTTCTGCGCACCAGACTTTGCTAGAACTACTGGAACTATAAAAGCAAACAAACAGACAAAACCTACTGCCCTAATGGAGTTCATCTTTTTGGAGTAAGAGAGACAATAAACAAAATAAATAACTAAAATAGGTGGCTTTTTATATAGTGGTAGATCCTAGGGAGAAAAACAAATCCTGGAAGTGGGTAGGGAGTGTATGAGGATTCACAGTATCCAGTAGGCACCCCCAACAGGTGTATTTGAGAGAGCACCTGGAAAACACCTGTGAAACAGACACCCAAGAGGAGAGATCAGTTGATATCAAAATCATGTAAGACAAGGAAGGATTTGGGGCAGAGGAGAAATCTGATAATACTGTTGTTCTGGAGGCTGACTTGAAAATCAACTGAAGTGGGGCAAGAGTAGAGGCAGGGAGACCAGTAAGGAGCTTCTTGCAATGTTCCTGCCAAGAGAGGACAGTGTCATGGAGAACGGTCCCAGGAGTGGAGGTAGTGATAAGTGGTAGATTCTTTGGTAACATTGAGAACACAGAGCCGGTGGGATGGACTAGTGGGTTCGATGGTGTAAGGTGTGAGGGAAACGATTCTAAGTATTTGGCCTAATGTCATTGCCATTAACTGAGATGTGGAAGACTGCACAGAACAAGTTTAAGGAAGGAGATCTGGAACTCATGGTGGGAATATTAAGTTTAAGATGCCTGTTATCAATCTCAGTGGAGATGTCAAGTTCCAATTGTACATAGGAGCTAAAGTGCAGGGAGAGATTAAAGGTGTTTATATAAATTTTAGAATATATAAATAGTATCCAAAGTCACTAGACAGTAAGGAATCACCAAGGCTAATAAGTGAGGTTACAGAAAAGGGCCAAGGACTGTGCCCTACCACACTTCACAGTTAAGCAATAAGGGGGATAGGGAAGGACTCACCAAGCATATGAGTCTCCAAGAGAGGACAGCCACATTGCTTATTTGACCAAAAAAAAAAAAAAAAATTAAAAAATCACAACCACATTTTATGACAAGTGAAATTGTGTCCCATAGTATATTTCCAGCCTGATAATGTTTCTGTTTTGTTCAATGAAAGGGAGTAGAACATTTGTTGCAACTTGGCCAAAAAATTAATTTTAAATTGTGATGACCTGAACTTAAAAGCTTCGTTTGACAGGATATTGGTTTTCAGATCATGAGAATTAAATCTGATGTTCATTGAAAGTGTTCTCTTGAAACATTTGGATTATATTAAAAGAGGCAAATCAATCAGGGTTTGACTTTTACTAACTTTATTTTTTTTCAAAAGTATTTTGCAATATAACAACCATGCATATAGCACCTTACTGATTAGGCATATGGGAAATGAACACAGCATACCGTTTTATGATGATTTCCCAAGAACATGAGCTATATACTCTAGCCTGCCCCCTTGCCATATAAACACTTAGAAAAATAGCTATTTTCACTCATGGGTCTTGTTGCTTATGAACAAGTGAAATATTGTTTTGTGCTCTGGCTGTCATTAAATGGTTGACAGATTTGGGAATGGGATATAACAAGATGTCCATAGTTATCCAAGGCAAGTTCTTCCTCTTGAACAAAATATAAATCAGTCATCCTGTAGATACTTATCAAACTGTGTGCCTGGTAAAACAAACTGGTGAGTAAATGGCCTCAACCCCCTACTTGTATAATTGGACCAGATTTGCTAGACGCATTTTAAAAAGTTGGGTCACTTTATAAAACATGGCATCAATTTTTTCCACACCTAGGAAACAAAGAAAGAAAAAAAAATGCTCGAAAACTCTATCTTCTAAGCTCTGGAAAGCTTATCCAGTTGCAAGGAGGTAATCTACTAAAGTATTAAGAGCAACTTATTACTTCCTCTATCAGATGTCATTTTAAGTAGGAGCTGAAAATGACAAAATGAGGTTTCACTTGGAGAAAATGCCAACTTGTGCACTTGGCATGTAGACAGTTGAGAAGAAGAATAAAATGCAGAAAGCGATATTGTCAAAGAAGTTTGTAGCAGGACAGTGGACAGCTTATAAGATGACACTGCAGTCAGTTGGACACTGGATATTGAGTCTGAAAAGGCCAGTGTTACTTGGAGATGCAGATACAGAGCTATCAGGCTCTGGAGCAGGAAGAGGGTATCTTCTTCCTCTAATGATGGAGAAGTTCCACTTTCCGAATCCTGTTTGTGTAGAGACATCTCATTTTGAAAGCAATGTAGACAAATTGGGAAGGAGTCAGAAGACATGTGAGACCATGATTAAGAGACTGAGGAACATGGATCCTGGAATAGTCAAGCAATTAAGCCTGAAGGTAAAAATCTGACTAAGCCACAGCACAGTTTGCGTGTAACTACAATTGGAGCATAAGAGGCTGAAGAATGTTAAGAAAATGAGACAATAGTAGAAGATCAGTTTCTTTTTCTTCTAAGTGACAATGTGATTATGCAATTGTCTTTCCAGAGAAATGGCACAACATGTAGCACCCAGGAAGCCCACTCTTGCTCTAATGTCACTAAAAAAGACCATTAATAGTTCTGAAATCTGTCAAAATTTTTGGAAGATGGATGGTAGTGTTCAGCAAAATCTGGCAACTAAGGGAGTGAAAATACATAACAATAACAATAACAATAATGGCTTATGTGTGCCCCAAGTACAGTTTCAAGCACTTTAAGTGTATTAACATATTTAATCTCTACACAGTTTTATGTGCTACATATTAATATCATCCTTTTCTTATAGATGAGGAAACTAAGGCACTGACCTATGGGTGTTGCATTTAGGATTTAGAACTGTGTGCTGCTTCTGCAGCCAGAATACTTCCCTTCCAAGCTATGAAGCTGCTCCATGAACCCACATTCTTCTCCTTTGAAGGATTTTGTCTCCTCTTCCTTTGTTCCACATGAATAGTTAAGCTCCTGCCCTGAAGTTCTTGGAGGAATGACTCAGATTCACAGGGAGTCTCCCCAGAGGGGCTGGAACTAATGTAAATCAGCAAGGTATGCACTGGTTTTAAATCATTAAGAGTAAACCTTAGAGCTTCAGTTTTTTGTAAACTAATTATGCAGAAAATCAGATAAATGTGGTAAAAACTTTAATGTCAGAACTAATTGTGAATCTTGACTGTTCTATATTTTAAGCAAGTAACTAATTTTCTCATAGCCCAGGTTTTCTCATCTATAATTTGAGGGTGGTGGTGTTTATCTGGCCAGATGACAGTAAAGGTTTCAGTATACATTAAAATAATTTATTACTGTGCCCTACACATAGTAGGTTCCACAGTAATAACATCTATTAGTATTCAATCAGGGTAAGCTTAATTTATGCAAGCATAAGGGAACCAGAGCTCAACCAAAGAATCCTTAACATAACAGACAGGGAGCTGTGATTTAGTAATCAGAAACCAGGCCTGTATAGAGTCTGGGGTAGGGAGAGTACAGACCACATGGGAAAGACCAATGGAGATAGGAAAGTCTGAAGTTGGAATAGGGTCAAGAACATCACTAGGATTGTGCCCAGAGTGCTGAATTATGGCTTTTTCTTTCTTTTTTTTTTTTTTTTTTGGCTAGCAAACCCACCCTTTCAATATGGCAGCTCTTAGGTTGTCTAAGCACACCACTCCTGAGCTATTGGACTCTCAAAAGATTTTGGTTCATCAATAATTGTGTTCCTTTATTAAGAAGGGACCTACATTCCATGATCTTCAACCTAGGGTTCTTGGTATCACATACCGTTAAAGCACAAGACAGACTGAGGCAGACTGAGATTTTAATACTTACTAGTTTACACAGTTGAGGAGGTTATTGAACCACTATGTGCCAAAAAAAAAAAAAAAAAAGCACCTTAAAGTAGCTGCCTCAAAAAGGTGATAGGAAAATTAACAGGATAGTGTAGAGGGCTGAATATTACATATCACTGGTTAGAAGAGCAAACACATTTTAGAGTCTGTTAATTCCATCCTGGGTTCATACTACAGAGGGGTGTGGGCTTAGGAGAAAAAGGAGAGCACCAAGAACGACTTTAAACTTGAAAATCATTTTAGTTTATCTCAGGACTATCTGAGTAAGTATTTTAATTCAGAACTTTTTTTCCCGACTCTCAGTGATCTCTCTTTATCTACTCCTCCTAACTGTAGGGTAGGGAGTGCTTTTGAGCACTCCTAGTGGAAGGAGGAAAGATCTAGTCCCCCAACTATCTTTTGGGTTTTTTCAGGTCTCCAGAGCAGTATGGTTGTTCCAAACTGATCCTGAAATGTTTACAGGTGAGGTTCAACCTAACTCGTTCTTGCCTACTCCACAATACAGATGAAATCCTTTGTTTCTCCCTTTCCTTCATCATGGATTTTCTCTTTACTTCATAATTCTCATCAGTAATTTTTCCTTCCTTTAAAGACACATGACGCTTCTGGTCTCATATTCTTTACCACTGATTTCCCCTCTTTCCTTTACAGAAGATGTCTGCAAAATTCATCTTTGATTTCTCTCTTTGATTTCCTCCAGCCAGACTTTGTTCCCCCAAACTCCACTGACAAGGCTTTTACCAAACTCACCAACAAGCTCTGTGTAGTGAAATCCAGCGACCAATATTAAGGCTTAGCTTCCTGGACTCAGCAACAGCATTTGACAAAATATCCTCATCCCTGAAATACTCTTTTTGGTGGGCTTCCAGGGCATTTCATTCTCCTGATTTTTCTCCAAGTTCATGGAACACTGCTTCTCATCTTGGTTCTTCTTCACCATCCTACCTTTTAAGTATTGAATTGCATTTGGCTTATTCTTCAGTCTTCTTCTTTTCTCTGTCACTGTCATTGGTGATCTTTCAGCCAGGTTCATGGCTTTAAATACTATCTATATGTTGATGACTCATAAATTTATATCTTTACCCCAGATCTCATTCCTGAAGCACAGTCTCCTGGTGTAACTGACCCCTGATACGTCTTCCTCAAAGCCTAATTAGTATCTCAAACTTAACAGGTTTGAAATGAATCACTGATCTCTCCCCCCACAACCACTTCTCTCCCAGTTTTCTCTTCAGCAAATGGAGATTCTCTTTTTCTAGTTGTTCAAAACAAACACCTTGGAATCTATTTTTACCTGTTTCCATTAAATTCCATATTTTAATCCATTGTTATATTTTGCCAATTCTACCTTCAACATATCCACATTGGATCACTTACTAGGATCTAATCACTCACTATCCTGTTTACCTCATTCAAACCACTATTTCTTTAAAAAAAATTTTTTTTTAAACATATAATGTATTATTAGCCCCAGGGGTACAGGTCTGTGAATCGTTAGGCTTACATACTTCACAGCATTCACCATAGCACATACCCTCCCCAATATCCATAACCCAACCACCCTCTCTCTACCTCCTTCCCCCCAGTACCCCTCAGTTTGTTTGGTGAGATTAAGAGTCTCTTATCAAAACACTATTTCTTACCTGAGTTACTCTACCATCCTATTTAGTCTCTCTGCTGTTGTCTTTACTCTCTTTAGCCCATTCACACACTGTGGCTAGCATGAATCCTTAGATGTAATTGAATTCATGCCATTCTTCTATCAACATCCTCTACTGGTTCCCTGTTTCACTTCCTAAAAGTAAAACTTCACATTAGCCTTCAAAGCCCTACCTCTAGTACCATTTACTCTCCCTCTCTTATTCTGTTCTATCCCCAATGATCTCCTTGAAATGCCAGCCATCCTTCCATCTCAGTACCTTGGCTGATATTGTTCCCACTACCTGGAATGTTCTTCCTTCAGATATCTACACTGTACACCTTTTTGGGGCTTTCAAAAGTGTCATCCTTTTATCCAAGCTTTACTAGAATACTCTTCCTAAAATTTTTCCTAAAACTCTTCCCTTCCTTCCATCCTTCCTTCCTCCTTTTCTACCTTCCCTCATATAGAACTTATTCAATCATATTTTATGTCAAAAGAAGGGGACTGTGACTGTGAGTCAATCTTGAAAAGATTCACGGGTACAGGACCCAAGGCACAGGTAATGAGCCAAGACCTAGAGAGGACAGTTTCTATCGCACAAGGAGAAAGAGATAGGAGGCATAGGAGCAGGCATAGGAGACTAATAGCTTCTGTCGGATTTCTCAGGTTACCTTAATCTGTACAAAAGCTTTCCTCATATTTAGAGTTGCTGGGGCAATTTTTCAAGCACAAACATGGTAAAAAGAAATAGAGAATGGGGTTGGTGAAGAAGTGGGTGTGGGTGTGGGGCTGGGGAAGGTAGATAGAACTGTTTGGTTCTGCTCAGAAATTGGACCATGGAATTTAAACTATTATGAAAATCATATCACCTCCTTCCTTCCTTATCATCCAGGTCTTCTATACACCGCTGATCATTTGACAAAGTTTCTATCATGCCTAGGCAAGGTATAAATATTTTAAGTCCAATAAAGAGGAAAAAGTACTCCATTGTAGTAGATGTAAAACTCTTGACTAACCTGAGGTAGATAGGCATGTTCTCTTAACGTAACTGCGTGTATGTTTGGGTTTCCCTGGGCTTTTCTTACCATGTGAAGCTTTGAGGTAATGCCCCACAGCTTGCTTGGTGCTTTACAAATCGGTTTTCCCTCAGACCCATCTCACTGGTTCCTACAGGGATAATATTGCAGAGCACATTCATCCCCACAGAACAAAACTAACAATTCTTCATACATTGGCCAAACTGTGTTTATGAGATAATGCAAAATAGATGATAATTACAACAGTTACTGTTTGCATCTCTGTGTGTTCCATACTATGCCAGGCCTTCACAGACTTCAACTGGTTTTTACCCTTTGAACAACCTTACGAGATGCCTGTTATGATTCTCACTTTATGGAAAAATCAATTAAGGCTTAACAGATTGTTGAAGAATGAGGAAGAGGAGGAAGAAGAAGAAGATGATGAGCAGAAGAGGACAGGAAGAAGTAACTTCCTGGAGACCACCCATCTGGGATTCCAACTTGGGTTTTGGCAGCTTTAGCTCTGAAGCCGGTGCTCCTTGTAGGGGCACTTGCAGAAAGACAACAGAATCCTCCAGTCTGGGACTATTGGACAATGCTGTGACTTTCTCACACACAGTAGCGGGCTAAAGGGAAGAAAAAAAAAAAAAAAACCCTGGAAAGGACACTGAAGGAGCAGCCATGTATAGAAGAGGCTCTTTTATAGCAACTCACACTGGATCCCTTGCTTTCTATAAAGAAGTCATTGACATCAACATGGTTTTCAAAACAAGCTATTGACTTAATGTCATGTTGTCCAAAACCATCACCTTGACTTCTGTCACCAGAGTCCATTCAAAGGATACTTCTTAGTTCAAGCTTAGAGTCAGAATTCCTTTAAGGTTGTTTAGATTTGAATCACTCAGTATCTGAAAGACTTGTCTCCCAAAGCCTTACCTCAAACATAATACACTAACAAACATCTAGTTTTGTTTTGTTGATATTCTCTCCCTTTGTAACAACTAAAGAAAGCATTCATTAGATCTCAGGAGTAATTGTGCTCTTAGAGAAAAAAAAAAAAAAAGAAATTTGACACTTTGCGGATTGGGTTGGAAACATTGTAAAATAGCTTAAAAACAGGGCTTCTTTTCCTCTGAGAAACACCTGCATGTCAATAGAAATCTTCATTTGATTTTTGTGTGTGGTAAAGTTCTGAGCTACACCCATTCAAAAATATTAAAAATGATTTTAACAAAATTTCAAAGATCACTCACTAACTAGTGAATAAAAGGTAACTCTAACCTCTGTCCAGACATATCTTCCTTCTGTTTATTATATTAATTAATTTGACAAGTATTTACTTAAGCCTGCTAAGAGCCATACACAGATGGAATACACACATAGACACATGGATATAGAAATGAGTGTACCTCTACACTACCTCAGTGTCCAGTAGTTCACTGTCTACTGGAGAAGGCCAACAGCTAACACAGTCATGTCAGGCTGCCTGGGTTACAGAAGATTGGCAACTAATCTTGTGAAGAATGTTGAGGTGATGAGGGTAAGAGAGGATTAGGAACACCTTTCCTAGGTAATAAAGGTCAGAGCTATGTTTTGAATATGGAGGATTTAGCCAGGCATTAAAGGGTAAAAGGATCTGCCAAATAAAGAAAACATGAAATATAAAAGCATAATTTAAGGCAAAGAGGATGGTCTCTGGAACTAGATTCCCTCAGTTTGGATTTGTTACTTATTAAATGCGTCACTTTGGGTAAGTAATGCTTCATACTGTGTCCCCATTTTCCTCATTCATAAGACAGAGATAATAAGATACGTATGGCAAATGGTTATGGTAAGAACAAAATACTATGTGTAAAGCACTTAAGAGTAGGCATTGCATGTCCTAAGCAAAATAGAATTATTTGTGTTATGTGGGCATAAGGCATCCATTTTGGTTACTGCGAAAAGCTGTGCGTGTGGCCTGGAGAAGTGACTACAAGGAGATGGGCTGAAATTAATCCAGTCAAGAAAGAAATAGAAAGTCAGAGATTTGTATTTGTATACTCTTTTAGAGTTTTATCTTTTTTCTTCTGAAAAATTTTTCTAAAACTGCTCAAATGGTAAAAGACATTACAGGCTAAAATATGCAACAGTTCCCCTTGCTGAGCCTCATGACTTATTTCCTAGAGAGACGCCATTATTTGGAGTGAACTCTGGTTCGCTGACACCTTGGGTTGTCACACTACATTTCAAGGGCTACACACATAATTTAGGAGATAAAGGGAAGTCTCTCTAGTGGAAAATGGTTTCTACCCAGGAATGCAAAGCTCAGGTGGTGTGTTTGCGGTTTCCAGAAAGCATAATAATTATGCCTCTAGTATTGTTTCCTGAAGTGAGCTGAGAACCTGAGAATCCATAAGAAACGTGTTTGAGGAATTATTACTGTTTTTGCTTATTCTTTTCTAGCCCAATCTAAAAATGACAGGCATTCTTTCCAACTTTCTCACATGAGACCAATTTTGTTTAAGTGTTCCCAAGTGGTGTGTTGATTGTTATTGCTGCGTGTACTGCTCTGTCAGTCCATTCCGTTACTCCTTCCAGTCCAAGGGCTTTTCTGAAGTTGAGGAACTATCTGGAGGGGAAGGTGAGGATTCTTGTATTCAGTAGAACTAGTAGCATTTTTCTAACTTTTTTTTTTTTTTTTATAAACATATTTTTATCCCCGGGGTACAGGTCTGTGAATCACCAGGTTTACACACTTCACAGCACTCACCAAAGCACATACACTCCCCAATGTCCATGATCCCACCCCCTTCTCCCAAACATTTTTAATATGACTTTTTCTCCTGTTATGACTGAGGACCCAAGTTCAGACTTCACCTTGGAATGAAAACCAGACTTCACCTTGGAATTGAAGTTAATGAAAAATATTTTATTAAGCTTAAAATTGAACACATCCCAAAGTAGACTATTTAGTTCCTATAATACTAAGTAGACAAAATTTTCCCTTCTTACCATCAGAAAAATCAAAACAAAGCCTTAAGATTTTATAACATTTCTAAGTATTTTTTCTCAGGCTAGTTCATATCTATGTGTACTTTCTACATGTACATGGGAGCCTAGTATAGGGCTCATTTGTACTAGAATCCATATATGGCATGATATAAAGATTATGTACGTAGAATTCAGCAGGTTTGAGTCTAAAATTTGGCTCCATACCTATTAGCTGTGTTATTGGATAAGTTATGTAATTTCTCTAAGAACTGCTTCTTTATCTGCCAAATTAGGCTAATGGTACATGCCTTCTAAGGTGGTTAGAATTATGTTTAAAGCCATGTGAAAGCAGCTAGCATATTATCTGATACCTATCACATATTCAAGCGCTGTTAGTCTGCAACTAGTGAGGTACATAAGAAAAACTACTTTCAGTTCTCATCTTTCACTTAGGAATATCTCACATTAATAAATGGATCACTGGTATCTCAAAAAGTTAATTCGATATACTACTATTACTACTATCACTAATATTATAACAATATTATAATAGGTATTCACATAGTTCGCCACTTACAGTTCTTTCTCCTTCTAGATGTATAAAAAGTTTGCATTTCTTGCTACTCTTGCTGTTTAATGGGACCACATGTCTTCTTTCTGGTCAATGAGTTGTGAACAAAGGTGATGTGCATTTTTTTTTTTTCTGTTATATAGGGTATATAACTGTTGACTCAAGACCATTGAAAGTTCTCTTCCTTCTGGTGCATCAACCATCAGTTTTCTAGATGGTTTCTCCTCCATTCAAGATGTTAGACAGGGTCCATGAACAATTCTGGTGAGTAGGGGTTCTCTACCAATGAAACTATAGCATGCTGTAGAAATAAACTTTTTGTATTTTAATTAAACATAAAATTTGGGGGATGGTTGTTACCTAGTTTAATGTAACCTATCTCAACTGATATGATGATAACAGTAACATTTAAGGAATGTTTCTTAGGCATCAGACACTTTTTATTGGTAATTCTAATTCCCTTAATAATCCTATGATGCCTGTAGGTAGAGAAGGGAACAGACAGAGACAGCAGCTAAGTAGCCTGATGAAAACTTATAAATGGCTGAGCTAGAATTAAAGCACTTCATCTCTGGAATCTGTGCTCTTAACCACTGAGCTTTATATTCTCTTGGGCAACTTCCAGAGGTGATTTACTTTGAATTGTGGAGTGATTTGGCAAAGAGTTCAATAAGTGTATATGTTCCCATCTCTGGTAAGATTTGACTCCAAGGCCCCTGAACTTTGTACTTAAGAGGAAGAGAGTCAAGAGCTTCCAAGGAAATTAGTTACTTTTTCAGAGCCAAATATTACAGATGTAAATTTTTAATTCCCATAGTTTTGCAAATTCCGTAAGTAAAAAAAGGCATTTTCTACTTGCAGATTGAACTGGTTTCGTTATCAGTAGGATGCTCCAACCCTTTTGAAAGATGTAGTTACCCCATTTGACACTCTTTCTCACTGATTGTGTAAATCCTGAGTTCCATTATATTCTCTTATAAACCAGTTTAGACTGAAGAGCTGCCTTGCTATTTTTACCTCGTCTCTGCATTTTGTGGTTAGTAGTGGGTTCTTCTTTGTTTGTTTTCTGTGGTTGAGGGAGGGAGGGCCCTCTCCCTGGTCCTGAGGTCCTTAGGAGGCCACCCCGAGTTTCCCTTCACCACAGCCTCAGGCTTGCTCTCACATAATAATAGACAGCGCTGGTAACCGCCACAGGACCTGGGGAAAAACATTCCAGTTCTCCTGTCAACCGTGTCTGAATTGCTTTTTTAAAACAGAAATCTCTGACAGATCTCACCATGGACCTCTGATTAGCCAGATGACATGTAGATAAGATTTCAGGACCTACTACAGGGAATGAAATCGTGGGGTCTGTCACCCGTCTTTTTTTCACTCTACAACTTCTTCATTTGGATGTGCCAAGAGGGCAAATCTCTAACAAAGGAACTGTGGTGAGAGCAATTGCAGAGCCCACCACAAGGCAGAAGAGACGGTCAGAAATAGATGTGATAATGACAACAGCAGAGGTAAAGCTGCAGCGCGAAAGCCCACCAAGGCCCACGGAGACATCACAGAATCAGAGCTCCCAGGCAGGGGAAACCCTTCCTACCAATCCCATCCCCTTCCCCAACCGCACCTCCTGTCCCCCTCCCCGCCAGCTTCCTGCTCTTCTTTGGTTTAGATCCTTGTTTCCAGATGGGTAGGAACATTTTCTGATTTTTTTTCATAGATAGCCGGAGAAGGAAATTCAGTCTCTTTCCACATACCTTTTAAAGGCACCCGACCCAAAGTCATTACTTAAATTTTACTTAAATCTCTCTAGATGTCATTTAGACATTCATGCTTCTTAGTACACCTGAGAGGTGAGAAAAATAAAGCATTATTTTCTTCTATGGCTTGCTGAGGTCAAGACTCACATTTAAATATTTCAGATGAGATGAAGCCTCAGCACGTCCAGCTTCCTTACTGGACATTGCCTTCAAGAGTTCCTTCATCCCTCCCTGCCTGCTTTTGCTTCTTTCATCATAACAGAAAGTTATTATGTGAGATTGTAACAAACAGGTTACAATTTATACCTTTGCGAAGGACAGATGGATTTTAATTATTACCACATTTAGATGAGGTGGAAGGAAATCAAGATGAATTTCCTACTTAAATGAAATGGGAATGAGCTAACGAGATTATAAAGTTTGCTTGACTTGGTTTCATTGAGTCGAAGGTTTTGAGAATTGCCAGTTCTTCTAGTCAAATATCATATTTATCCAGATAAGGAAACTGAGGCCAGACAGTTTAATTGGTTGGGTAATTAGTTACTAAAGAATGGAATAATACATGAACTTTGGAGTCAGGATGGCTGCCTGGTTCAAATATGGACTTTGTTACTAATTCAAGCTAACACCCTGAGATGCCTTTTTTATCTATGGGAATGTTCAGAATAGTACTTACCTCCAGGGCTTTTCTGAGAATTGAATAGCACTGGGCATGAAAAATCTCTAGAAACTGTGACTTCACTAGGTACTTAATAAAATTGGGTCCTTCTATCAAATTCTGATTATGTTTGTGTGATGCAACATTGTCTCTTTTTCTTATAGAATAGAAATTCCTGTCCTCTGGGCTGTGCCCTCTTTTGACTCAAAGATGGCATTCTTTTTAATCCAGGGATCAATTGTTCATTCCAAAAATTGCTCAAATTGTCCTGAGTGTGAACATACTCTTAGTGTAGAATGCTGGTGAGACATAGGAAATCCGTTATTACAGCTCATTCCAAAATTAAGGCTTTTTAAAAATTCTTTTAAGTTCAGCCTATTAACAACGGAGGAAGTAAGAACAAGAAATTAATATACCTCCCATTTCCCTCACTGTTCTCTAGTAAGACAGGAACAGATGCAGACTTTGTAGGACCTTAAGCTTTAACAATTTTGAAGTCTGTTTTAAGAGAAAGAATATAAAATTAGGAATACAGCATTAAATGTAAAAACAATTATTTATTTAAAATGAAAAAAGAAATTGCAACAAATTATATATGTCAATAACTCCTCATAGTCAAAGTGCAGCTCTTTCTGCCCAAGGGTCCTGTCTCTGTCCTTTAATAAAAACACCTTTTGCACCCCCCCCCCAAAAAAGCTGACTGTTACAATAAATATAAATACAAAAATACTGACAAATTCAATTTGTATGATTTTCATTAGAAAAGGAAAAGTTTGTATTTATAATTGCATATTTTTCATTACTTAGAATATTGCTTTTGTTTTGACCAGGCTCCAATGAGAACCAAAGTCTCTAGAATATGTATCTCCTTCCGTACCTGCCAATACTCCTTGCTGTAAGATATCTTAACATGGTGATCTGAACTTGGGCCCTGCCCCTTTGTATCCCCATGATGAATCAGGACAGTGAACTATTTCTGAAGCCATTCCTCCACCAAGACTGTGAGCAATTACTCATCTAGATATTGAAAAGAAAATAAGTAAATATCCCTTCTAACTCATTATAGCTGATTCCCAAAAATGGCTGTACACAGTGCCACCAGCTATGAGAGGGCATTCGATCAACAGGAAGGAGATGGATATGGATTGCCTGTGGTCAAAATCTCTTCATTTTGTGAGCTTTCCAAAAGCATGTTCTTGTAGATACATTTCTAGGGACTCTACTAGAGCCTTGGGAGGGGCTTATGCAAATGGGTCCCCGGAAGCTGAAAACTGAATTAGCTTCCTGATACTCAGCAGGAGTAGAAAGGAAGAAGAGATGAGTGATAGAAAAGTAAGAAGATGAAGGAAGTGAGGAAAGGGGAAGAAAAAAACTTTTTTTTGAGATAATTATCCATGCAATTCTATCCTAAAATGAGGATAGGTAAGTGATAACTCATAGTCCTCCTCCAGTTCCATATTCCCACCTTAATAAATGAATGCACTTAGAATTTAAGTACAGTTAATAAATGAATGCACTTAGAATTTAAGTACAATGGTTTTTAAAATATACTGGAAAATATTCATTTACATACTGTCCTGTAAAAGTAATTACCAAAGCAATTTATATTTTTACTCAAACAATGATACTTGAGCAATTGTATCATTCAAACATTTACAAAACTCTTTTGAAATTATTTCTGATTATATAATAAACTATACAAAAAATCAGTGTCATTACTGATTACACCCTATTTTTTCTTTTTTTAAGATTTTATATATTTATTTGATAGAGAGAAATCACTAGTAGGCAGAGAGGCAGGCAGAGAGAGAGAGAGGAGGAAGCAGGCTTCCTGCCAAGCAGAGAGCCCAATGCGGGACTTGATTCCAGGACCCTGAGATCATCACCTGAGCCGAAGGCAGAGGCTTAATCCACTGAGTCACCTAGGTACCCTACACCTATTTTTTAACCGCAAAATGTTTAGCATATCTTTATTTAAATGCTCTTTAACACATAACACTTAAGTCTTTAGATTATAAAATAAATAGATACATAAAATCACAACAAACAAATCTATAGCTAGTTATTATTATGTATAATATAATACATGTTATATTATAAAAATAACATATATGTAATATCATATATATTTATATCATCTATTTAAATATAAACACTCCTATAACCTTTCCTCATTGGGTTTGGAGCACCTTCCAGAAGCCAATGTATTACTGAAGATCAGCCCATCTTCCCTGTTTGGAATGGAGTCTAGCAGTTCATATACATGTATTATGTGTACTATATATATACTACTTTTCTGGTTCCCCGTAGTACTCTGCCTCCAATCAAAATTGCCATCTATGACTTTCTCCCCAAATTCAACTACTTTTGACTTTTATACATTCATTCCTTTGTCTCCCTATATACTTATTACTCAAAATATGCATACTTTGATACTTTCTCTAGACACTAAGACTTATTCATTTCCATTTTTGAAATGTGAAATATTTTTTAGTTTTCTTGAAGC
Organism: Mustela nivalis; assembly: GCF_964662115.1. Lineage (NCBI taxonomy): Eukaryota > Metazoa > Chordata > Mammalia > Carnivora > Mustelidae > Mustela > Mustela nivalis. The sequence goes on along the minus strand of NC_139024.1, from coordinate 95,496,411 downwards.
TACAGGCCATCCTTCCAACCCTTTATTTTGTTTGCAATCTCTCTGTTTTAGAACTCAGAACATTGGATCTGTAGAGTTTCCCATAATTTGCATTTTCCAGTGACCTCTACTTAAGGGGCAAAAAACATATCCTTCTGTCCTCTGTATTTTCTGCAGATTGGATTCCAGGGTTTGGATCAGATTCAGGATTCAATCTCTTTGGCAAGACCATTCATGTAGTATTTTCTTTTATCAGAAAGGATATATTATCTGATTTTCTCTTTTTTTTTGTGATGTTTGCAGGTATTGATGTTTATGGCCTACATCACGAATCACTGATGTTGCAGAACGGTGATATTTGATTCTGTCATTTCTTTTCCATTTGTTTTTATTTAGAGTTTAACCTCTTTAATAAGGAAATTCCTTGATTTATTACTTGGTTACCCAGTGATATAATTCCTATTGGAAAGACAAGATAAATGCTTGATTCCTTAACTTGATTTACCAGTTCTCAAGAAATTGAATTTGTTTCCACATCAACTCCTAAAGATGACCATTTAAAAAAATATCATTATGTATTTATGAACTTAAACATACCATATGGGTTGCAATCCATTGCAATGATTATTCTCATTGAAGTTCAAATTTTCCCATATTTGGCCAGTGGAGACCTCTTCAAACTGGGTCTCAATTGAGTTCTTTTGATGTGACCTTATTCTCTTTGAAGATTCTTTGCTATTTAGTATGTCAGTTTTTCCAGGTGTGTCTCATACATTTCTGACATCAACTCAGGAATCAGCCATTTCAACTCTGGAGCCCATGTTTCTTTTCATAGGAAATGGTACTTTGATGCTCAACGCCTTCTGCAATTGGGTTGACTATTATTTCTAGATCTTTTCAATAGAAAGAACAAGGACATGTTTAAAGATAAGATGTATCATATATTTGTAGTAATATTTTCAATTCAAATTCAAAATCTAGGGACACCTGTGTGGTTCAGTCGGTTATGCGGTTAGGCATCTGCCTTCTTCTCAGGTTACGATCCCAGGACCCTGGCTGGAATCGAGCCCCCTCATGCTCCCCACTCAGTGGGGAGACTGCTTATACCTCTGCCTTCCCAAACCCCAACTTGTGTTTTCTCTCTCGCTCAGTCTCTCTCAAATAAATAAAATCTTGAAAAACTTCAAAACCTGTGTTATACTTGTATTATTTCATACCAGGAATCCTTGTTGTCAAAGACAGAGGATGCTAAGAATATCCCATAATTATCCATTTCCTTTATTTCACATTATGTATACTACAGCAAAAGGATAACAATAGTAATATTGTCATCCCAGTACAACTACTGAAACAGTTACATGTGTGTGTTATTGCCTATGCCCTTCTCATTCTCCAATGTTTAAGATGGCACCAGTTTTTTATTGTCAGAGAGTATGACCATTACATAATATTTTGCCTCATTTTTAAACCCTCAGTGGGCCTCAGTTTTATAAGAGACATAATGAATGTTCACCCCTAGTCCTTAGATCAATATTTATCTATGTTGGTTGTCTAAAGCTTGTTTTCTAATATAGCCTTAGGAACATGGATACAATTGTTCTGAATCTTTACATATTGATAGTCTGTGCCTTTTATGCTTCAAAGTCACATTGCTTGGATATAAAATACTTTGTGCCTTTTCTTTCCTTTAGTAACTCACATGTATTATTCCATTTTATTTTGACATAAAGTGCTGGTGTCCAAAAATCTAATAATCTAGGTTTTCTTTCTTTATTAGTTGTTGTTGTTTTTATCAAGATAGCCAAAGAATTTTGTCTCTTTTTTTAACATGCAGTAATTTTATCAAAATAGGTGTTGATACTGATCATCTTGGTATGACATTTTGGGGAATGTAATGTTCTCTTTCTTTTTTTTTTTTAATATAATTTTTTATTTTTTATAAACATATATTTTTATCCCCAGGGGTACAGGTCTGTGAATCACCAGTTTTACACACTTCACAGCACTCACCAAAGCACATACCCTCCCCAATGTCCATAATACCACTCCCTTCTCCCAAACCCCCTCCCCCCAGCAACCCTCAGTTTGTTTTGTGAGATTAAGAGTCACTTATGGTTTGTCTCCCTCCCAATCCCATCTTCTTTCATTGTTCTCTTTCAATATCTTTCTTCTTTTCTCCCTTCCTTCCTCCTACTCTCTCTCCCTCTTTCTTTCTTTCTTTCTTTCTTTCTTTCTCTTTCTTTCTTTCTTTCTTCTTCTTTTTCAGTAAATATTTCTTCAATTGTATGTTCTAATACTGGCTCTGTTATCTGCTTTATTTAGTTTTCTTTTTAAAACATTCTCATTACCCTCATGTTGGATGTTCTTTTTCTATGTTCAATATCATAATTTTTCTTTTCAAAAACATTTTCCTTATTCATTTCCTTATGATTTAAGAAAATTTTCTCCTTTTATCTTATATTCACTTCAGACTTTATTTTTCATATTTAGCCATTCCTGTGATTCCTGTAAGTCAGCCTTTTAAAATGATTTTTCTTTTATTTCTAGTTTTTCCTAGGTTTGGTCATCTGACTATTGAATGTGTCTAGCTCTGATTTATTTTGTCCTTCTATGTATTTCTGAGCATGCACTTTTATGCACTGTATATAGAAAAGTAATCTTGTTCTTTATCATTTTTTATATCTTGAAACAGCTGAGTAAGAAATTTAATTACACTACTTTATTGTTGCTCACCTTTTTATTTTTTTTTAAAACTAAAAGAGGTTAGGTTTCAGGAAATTTTTTTTAACCTCACAAGGCTCCCTTTTCTGTTGTCCTAATGTAATGTTAAAAAAAAAAAAAAAAAAAATATATATATATATATATATATATATATATATATATATATATATATGGCCAAAGGCTTTTTGAGACTTTCTGATGCTGTTTCTACCCCACCTCCAACTCCTACCTGGTCCTTCTCTTTTCTTAAGCTTTATCGAACCAGTCAAATTTGCTCTTCCATGCAGGGCCCTGATGTGGATGGTTCCTTTCTAGACCTCACAGGGGCCACTCTGCTCCAGCCACCTTTAGATCTTCCTGCCATAGGCTCCCTGCATTAGCCCCCACTGGAGGAGGCGAACCTCTACCAGTTTCAGATACTATTCTTTTAGTATCCACCCTACTACCTAGCAAATATCTATTGACTGTTTCAAGATTCCCTTGCTGAACATTGTTAGAAACCTATTGCTTCCCTCGGCTTACAGCACAGGTATGGATTTAGATCTTGTGGTTGTTGGTGGTTTCTCTCTATGTACTTGAATTTCGGGGTTTCTGAAGATAACTTTGCCACTTTTGTTTCATTGTAAATATTGTCTTTGGTTTTTGGTTTTGCTAACTAGTTTCTCTGTTTTGATGTAGTGATCAGTTGAATTAAAAAAGTTATATACTGGGACACCTGGGTGGCTCAGTTGGTTAAGCGGCTGCCTTCGGCTCAGGTCATGATCCCAGCGTCCTGGGATCGAGTCCCACATCGGGCTCCTTGCTCGGCAGGAGCCTGCTTCTTCCTCAGCCTCTGCCTGCCACTCTGTCTGCCCGTGCTCACTCACTCTTTCTCCCTCTCTCTCTGACAAATAAATAAATAAAATCTTAAAAAAAAAAAAGTTATATGCCTGCTACCAATTTTCTGGAATCTCCGACACTTGAAGTTTTATGGTAAATAATTTTCACTTGTTTTCAAACTTAAAATATTCTCTTTGAAGAATGTTGGTAATTTTGGGATCTGCAAATGTAAATGGCACATCAGTCACATTTTTATAATAAGTTTCTTAAATAAAAACTTTGAAGGTGGCAAACATCATTTGAATCCACAAGTTCTGATACATATGTTTTCAATAAATATTCCATTTTTTATAGTCCTATATGCAGACTAACTTGGTTATAATTGGAAGTACCTATTTAACAGGTCCTGAGGTAGAGCCATTGTTTGTATTGTGGTCTCTGTGAATGGAACCCTTGGAGATAATTTGAAAAACAGTGATTTTCACAGAAATTATGATATATATGTTTCCCCCTGTACTTGCCAATCACTTCCTCTCTGCTTAAATGCAGAAAGAACAGTAAAAAGACTGTAACAATTTTTTAAGCAAAGAACTCCCCATATTTTGCCCACATGATCAAACATGATTCTTAGTAACACTATATCTATCTATCTATCTATATATATATATCATATCATATCATTAAGAAGCTCATGTGTGTGTGTGTGTGTGTGTGTGTGTGTGTGTGTGTGTAAGCTTTTCTGGGCTTTTAGAAAAATTGCTTTATTCATATCTAGTACGTGAGAGAGTAAGTATAAACACTTATCCTTGGATTTCTATAAATGCATCTAACTATGAAAGACTGAGTCTTAGGGGTTCTGTCCCTTTGCAGATACCCTGGGAATCTGATAGGAAATAATCTCTAACTTTGACGTATATCCTAAGACAAGGCTGTAATCATCAGGCTTTTGGTAATTGTATGAGTGAATTACTTTGGCCTCCTGAAAGGTGACACTTTTATTGGGTTATGGTTCTAAAAACAAGCCCCCATATCTACTACCTCAAATACACAGACAAAATCATCGATCTCTCTCCTGGCTATGTTCATGAGTTCATATTTAACTTAAGATTTGCCTATGAAACTGTCTTCCTGACAAGGAGTCATTTACTGCCGTGGCATCTTTTCACTTGATTATTAAGATTCCTTCTTGCTGTTCTCCCTCGAGCTTTAATTACAGCATTGCAGAATGTTCAAAACATGCTGCCAGATTTCTTCCTTGTACAGGAGACAGAACACATATTTCACATCCCCTGCACGTCCTTTATCCCTCTTATTGATTTCCTAGGCAATTCTGTATTGATTTTATCTTCATATTTCAATGCCTTCTTGGTCTTTTTCTTTCTTATTTTTCTGAGCTCTTAGAACTCTGGATTTCTCCTTGTTCAGTCAGGTCATCCAATTAGGATTTATGTGTGATCTTCTTTTGCCACTCTGAGGACTCTCTGTGATCCAGGCTGTAACCCACATATTCTTAACAGAATGACTTTTATCTCCAACCCAAACTGTCTAACTAAGCTTTGGTACCCTCACTACCATTTGTCTCAAAGTGTGAAAAGAAATTGTAGGGAGAACCTCCTTGCCCCAAAGTATCACTCTCTGGACTCCTGCATTTCAAACCCTTCCCTGCCATCTGTGCTACTTCTTTGCTTGGTATTGGTGCCATGGCTTTGTGTCCTCAGAGCTTTGTAGCAACAAAACACCTGCAATAGTGCTAGCATACAGGAGAGGATACAGGGTGTCATCTCACTCTCGGTTTTCTTCTCAGAACATGTTACTGTGAGTTGGGAGCTGTGATTAGCCTGACTCCTGGTGGTGGAATGAATAACACAGGCTGTCATTGGGGCAGTAGACACCATGACAGTTTTTATCAGGGGAAGCCAGTGCCTAATTTGCATCCTGGAGTGGATAAAACACTTTGAAACAAAGGAAACAGCAAATGCCACCTGTTTTGAAATGTAAGCCAGAGTATGGCCTTCTTTTGAGAGAATTTTACAAGAGGTCTTACTCAAGAAAGTTGATCACCAATTGCTATAATTTAAGGTTCATAGAGACCTGAATTTGGGGGAGAAAAATAAAATATGCCTCAGCCTTTCATGCCAAAATATATGGTGGCACATCTGAAAAAAAAAAAAAAAAAGAAAGAAAATGGTTCTTTCATGGTTTACATATTTTTGTTTATTACACTCTGAAATCCACAAAGGCAAATAAATGAATCTTAGAGTAATCCTTCCTTTAATTACAGTTTTTTTCCAGATCTTATTAAAATTTACCACATTTGTGCTCTACCTGTCTGCCTACAGATCTTTAGTCCTGTGTGAGCCCTATTTACAGAGATATCAAGTTCATTACTGTGACTACAGAAGCAATGAGACTGAAAACAGCAAGTGATTTTAATCAATGAAATGCTATATTCATCTATTTACTTGTTCCAGTTTGCCAATATCCATACAATGTTTTCTATTTTCATCCACTCTTAACTGGTATAGATAGGAAAGGTCATTATGTAACTCCCCAATTTTATTTCAGGCAATGTTTTTTCGTTTTAGAGAATAGGAAAAGAAACCATTCGGTCTCTTTGTTCAATTAAGTAGGATGAGTTTCTATAAATGAAATGGTTATTGCATAAATGGAGCTCATTGGATGTGATTAGAATAGAGCTTTAGTTTTTCTCCTATACAAATGCATTCTGTGAGTTGAAGTCTTCTCCTTCCCTCTCACTGTATAATATGTTCTATCACTGCCCCAGCCTGATTTCCTAGCCCGTCACCTTTGCCTGGCAGCCCACCACTATGAGTGAAGAAGAGACTAGCCCTGTGAGGCAGTTTATACTCCAGAGCGTCCCTGGAGGACCAGATCTAATATTGAAATTAATGCCCGGTTGAGTTTACTCCCTCGTTTAACTTCCTTCTCTTTCCCTGCCTTGCTGCCTCCATCACTTTCTCCTGAGAGCTTTCATCCCAAAATACCACGTAGACAAATATCCCATCTTAGGCTCTGCTGCTAGGGTACCAAAGACATCCCAGATAAAATCTTGCACCGAAGCCATGGCTTATTTGTTTACTTGTAGAAAAAGAAATTCTTTTAGCTATTCTTCTTAGGAATAGTTTCATTTCAGCAACTAAAAAGTTGAGTCCTGACTAAAAGCCAAAGCTTTGAACTTCTCCCTTCATCCAACTTGGGTCTGGAGTTGGGGGCGGATGAGTTTTTTGCCTTCTCTCTTTCACTCTGTGCTTGTGCTTCCTTGCTCTTCCCTGGCAGCCGTTGACCATAGTGAGGCCTTCTCAATCCTCCAAGCTTGAAGCCTGGTAGAGAGAAGAGATAGCGGAGGAAAAACCTTAGCTAAGACATTATTTCTCATTGCTTCTTTTTGACTCTTGTGGGTGTTTAGAGTTGGTTTTAGTATTTAGTATTTTTCTCTTGTACGCTCTTGTTAACTGCTCAGCTATGCATCCATAAGAACTTTCGGACAACCGGTGAGGACACTCTCAGCTACCTGCTTATGACCCTCCTTTGGGCTCCGGGCTTTTACTCTATTCAGTCTCTTGATTTTGGGGCTCCAACACCACATCAGGAAGATTCTTGGGCTGGATCCCTCTATAAATGACCCTACACCTATATCTAAGTGGTACACCTCAGCACAGACATATATCTTAAACCGGTCTTGGGTAGGAGAACCCAATGGTTCTCCAATAGGAGAACCCTATTTGCCATTTGAGCCCTCTTTATTGACCAGATAGAAGGCATCCCCACTTGCTTCCTCTCATTTCTGTAATGTTTAAACTTAACTCTGACACCAGCTGGCTGTGTTCATCAGACTCCAGTAGAACACAGATAGAGCTTTTCTCGATAAGGTCCTTAAAAGCTCATTTTGTGGGCACCCGGATGACTCAGTTGGGTAAGCATCTGTCTTCAGCTCAGGTCATGATCTCAGGGCCTTGGGATCCTGGCCCACATCAGGGTCCCTTCTCAGCAGGGAGTCTGCTTTTTCCTCTCCCTTTGCCCCTCTCTAGCATGTGCTCTGTCTCTCTCACACATCAATAAATAAAATCGTAAAAAGCTAATTTTGCTAGACTTGACATAAAAAGGAAGCACATCTATCCCTACTCCATGGAGAGAGTAAACTTCCTTTATACTGATAATTACCTCAAAATATTTTCTCTTCACCTTCAATACATTCAAGGTATGTGAGGTGCTAAGGGTTGAAAAAAATAGTTTTTGAATCCCTCTCTAAAACCCCAGTGTCTCCCTTAGCTTTGGATGTGGAACTGGTTTGCACATCCTGTCTTTAGGTCCCACAAAAACTGTGCCAAAGGAAATATAATTTATATATAATTCACAAATGATAACTTGTAGTCTAACTAAGATCTATGATCAGCTAGAACTAAAGAGACTGGATGTGGGAAATTGGAAATTGGAACTGCCATATCTCTCTCCCTTTTTCTCTCTCTGTATTGTCTCAAATTTTTCTTGTCTCCTTATGACTACTTCCTATTCCCATATTTGATTCTTAACTTATATCTTCCGTAATTTCCACTTGCATGTGGCATTGGCTTAATATCACCTCTGCTCAAATCTTTCCTCTGAATCCCTTCACCTCTTTCCAGATCTTGCAGTTTGAATTACTGAGAATGAGAATCTGATTGGTTAGTGCATCATTTGTTCCCTGATTCAGTCACCTGTTTCTAGCTAATTCTGAGGAGATGAAGGCAATATGGCTATTTAAAAATGACTCCTGAAGAATGCCCCTTCTTTAAGGTCTGTAGATTTGGACAATCATCAGAGATGGGGAATATATTCATATATGTTTCTTAAAAATTATCTACAAGTGTCATTTCCCAACTTTTCCTACCCTCCAAGTTTGAGCTTTACCACTCTTTATGGTTTCCTCAGCTCTATCCTAAATCTATTTCTTCACCTGTGATAATTTAGTAATTTAGTAAAGTCCAGCTTACTTTAGTCCTTTGTCTGAGTCTGAGCCATTCTTTATGAGACCAAACATCATCTCTCTCAGAAAATCTGTTCCAAACCTTCATTAAGGCTCTGGCTCTGAGTTCTTGAAGTGCCTTAAAGATGCCTCTAACTTATTAACCTTCAGCACTGCCCTTATTCTGATTTTACACATTTGAGAAGCCGTTTTTCACAGTAGACTCTTTGTAGGTGTTTCCCTTGTAGCTTCAAATGCTACTAGAGTGAACGAAGAGAACAAGAAATAGAGGCAGTGTTGTATTGCACAGTGAGTTCAGGGGAGATGTGTCTGGGAGTGGGTAAGTAAAGAAAATACCACTGTAAGAGGTGAGCTAGGAGAATATTTGGAGGAACAACATTCCAGGCCAAGAGAAGAGCTAGTGCAAAGACCTTGAAGCAAGAACAGGGAGGAGGCCTGTGTGGTCAGAATGGAGACACAATACACGTAAACAAAACATTATGAGTTCACCTTAGCCCTTCTATCAACTGCATCACAACATTAATTCAAAGGAGGCTCCCTTTTTGCTAAAGAGGGCCTGTACTCTGGTTCTGGTGCTCATTTAGAAAATGAACTCAAACTTTTCATAAGGACTTCAATTTCCTCTGGGCATTCTGAATGTTTGTATTTACCAATAAATACCTCTTTCATTATTGAGTACAATGTCTGTCATAGAGTGCAACAATTTAGTATAGCAAGTATTTTGCTTAATTATTCAGAGATCCTTGACTTTTCATTAAAACTAATTTCAGGGGTTCCTGGTTCAGTCAATTAAATGTCCAGCTCTTGGTTTTGGTTCAGGGCATGATCTTGTAGTTCTAAGATTGAGCCCCATATCAGGCTTCATGCTCAGTGGGGAGTCTGCTTGGAGGTTCTCTTCCTCTGCCCCTCCCCTGACTCCCTTTCCCACTCTCTTTCTCTCTCAAATAAATAAATAAATAAATACATCTTTAAAGCTAATTTCAAAATAGAGTCCACATTGTCTGTAGCAGAATTACAAAGATCTAAGGAAAATCATGGGTCTTAGCATTAAGTATTTTGATTCCTAAGTTAAAATTCTGGTTAAGTTCTGGTTTTGTGTTTTATTATTTGCCAACATATTATCTTACCCTGTAAGTGTTTTGAAGAAAATTATGAATATGAAAAAGATTATATAACTAAAGATTATATAACTATTATAAGTAATTTATATAAATTTCCATATTTTGTGGGTTTCTCTGAATGATCTCAAAAATGGTTGTAGAAGCTTATTTTGGACATTTCAATGGCCCCTTCATAATTTGCTATTGTAATTTCAGCAATTATGTGTGCATTTGTGTTTATGATCATAAAAAAAATTTTTTTTAAAGGTTGTATTTATTTATTTGACAGACAGAGATCATAAGTAGGCAGAGAAGCAGGTAGAGAGAGAGGAGGAAGCAGGCTTCCCGCTGAGCAGAGAGCCCGATGTGGGGCTCGATCCCAGACCTTGGGATCATGACCTGAGCCGAAGGCAGAGGCTTTAACCTGCTGAGCCATCCAGGCGCCCCAAAGAAAAGAATATTTTTTCAATGACCGTGGGCTAACAAGAAAAGGACAGGATGGAATGTGCTTAATAAGCAAATAATACATTTATGATAACTTGAAGGTAAAATGATGTCAAGGTACAAAATAAGGGCCATTCTTTTTAAGTAATTGAAATAGAAAAAGTGGTGACAGAATGGCATCATCACATGAAATTCAGGGTATAATCTTGTGTTATAGCTGTATTATATTGTTGTAGCTGGCAGCAATTTATTTACAGGAAAATGACTTCTTCAATTATGTGAAATAAATAATCTTATTTCTATTTTTTATTTCTAAATTCATCTGCATTTAACATATAAAAATTTTTTGAATTTAAGAATTGTACAGTAAAGAATGTATTCCAGTTTTAGGTTTATAGCATATAGCTAATAAAGTGATTTGTATTAAAATTGGATAGCCCTGAGAATTAGTTATTTTTTAAAAGTGGGTAAGGATTTTATTCAAGTTTGATAAATACTGCAGTACTGTAATACACTTATTATGTGAAAAATAAAGTGATTTGTAACAAAAAAAGAGAAAGAAATATGAAAGTATTTTTAACCATTCTGAACAAAAGTGACTCTGTGCAGGTATCATGAAAATAAGTTCAAGGTCACCTATGTTACTATAGAAGCTAACATTGCAGAATCACCTGAAAGTACTTGCAAACAACACTAAAAAAGATGATTGAATATCACTCAGAGATATCATACATTTTCGATGAATGCTCAAATTAAAGCATTGTGGAAAGTGCATGAACTATATACTATATTCCTTTTGTAGTCCCTGCTTTTTATATGAGGTTTACTCACGTAGAAAAGTTAATCATATTTAATAATTTCACTTTTTTTTAAAGGTACAAAATTGTATTTTGCTTCTTAGCAGTGAAACAGAAAGATACAACACATTTTGATAGACTTCTACCAATGCAAGTTTCCTTAATGTTCCGATCTTTCAGACTCAGATTGGAAGACAGATGACAAAAAGGGAGGGACAAAAAGAAGAAAGCAGGGACAGAACAGACGTCTCTGTGAGGCTAATAGTACTCCCCAGTTTTTACTTTTCCTGAAGTTGAAGTATTTGTGTGATAGTGTAACTTTCCCTATAATCCCTGGAAAACTTTAATCTCTTATGAGAGGAGCAGAACAAGCCAATAGGTGTTAAACCCAAACAATGGCTGCCACGCTGTTCTGCATAACGTGGTTTAGACGTTCTGCCCAGAAGCACAACAGCATTTCTCTGCTCTGACTCAGAGGTCTGGAAGTGAAAAAATGTATGAGGATGCATGTATTTGGGGAGGGAATGTCAAGGTACTTTAAAAAGAATTCTCCAAGGTTAATTTGAATTACCATGGTATGTTATCCTTTTCAGTAATTGCTGATAGTAAGTTACTGAATATTGAGTGCAGGTGTGGGTGACAGCTGAAATCTTGGTAGTGAAAAAAACTACCCAGAAAGTAACTAGATTTTGAGGGAAGAATAAACCCCCACAAAACTATACAGTCAAAATATATGCTAAAAATGTGGAATAAAAACACAAGATAGGAAACACACAAAAGATCGAGGGAAATTAAGAAATATGAATTCATAGGCACAGTCTAAGAGAAATAAAGTAAAGTGATTCAGATAACTAGGATGTATGCAAATGTAAGTCAGTGGGTTTTTTTTTTTTTTTACATGAACTGCAATACCACCAGAAATCAGAGCAAACACGTATTTACAGCTAAAATGTCTTCAAATTAACCATCAAATAAATCATTATTAACTAGGTGTCATGTTTTTCAATACTAACGAATTTTTTAGATGTTTAGCCAGATTACATTATCATGTCCCTAATGAGCTCCAAAACTGCAATCTAAATTCTAATGTTGGCAACTAGAAATTTGATCCATCGTCATAATCTCTGTGCCATTGATTGCCATTTAGAATTTGTTTTTTTGGCTCATACATAGATTTTTTTTTTCAATTCTGGTGCAGTTTTCCATAAGAGGATTTAATCTATATATCCAGGGATACTTAATAGACATTCCCAGCATTTAAGAACTTCTATTTCAGCAATCTGCAAGGAACAAAACACCAATGAAGTATAAATCCCCCAAACCATTCCCTCCCGTCACCACTTATTAGAATGTCTCTGGCATTTCAAGGACAAGGCACAGTGTTGCAAGTGATTCAGTAGGTAAATCTTTATTTATTTTTATTATCCTCCTCCTCTCCTTTCCTGGAACGTGCTCTTTATTTTATATTCCAGTTTGAGTAATAATCACATTTTAATTCCTCACCTCCCACTGAACAGCTCAAGTGCCCTAACCTCAGTCGTGCTGACTGGCTTTCGCCCTGCATCAATTCAGAGTTCCCAGAGATAACAGTGTGTGCGGGCGCATGAATAATCTCCTCGCTTCTCAAGTCAATCCTTGCGCAGCTCTGTAGTCTGGCAATAACACCCACAAGTTGAGGAGCGAGGGGCTAGCTGTGAACTCTGAAATAGCATATGCATGACCTTCTGTTGAAAAAAATAAAAATAGAAGAATTAATATTAATATCACAATTTTTTTTCCCCCCAAGGAAAAGAAAATACTGAAACATTTTTCTCTTCTACTCTGACTTTTCCTGGGAGACAGAGTACTATGCTTAACAATCAACCTGGACAATTCCTCACATATTTAGAACCTAAATCTAATACAAGTAAAGACATTACTATTGTTAAAACAAACAAACAAACAAACAAAAAACCAAAAACCAGAGGAACCTGCAAATAAGGAAGATGTTTTTGATCCTAACCAACTGGGGCTGCCTAGAATGAAAGCTTCATCTCTACAATTCACTTCGCACGTTTTAGCTCAGTCATCATCTCTGTCACTGAATCCATCCCCACACCATCCCTCTTTTGCCAGATTTTTCACTTTCCTACCCTGCTCCGTATTGCTGAGTTATCATTCTACTTCATGAAACTGGTTACATCATAGTGAGGCTCCGAGATGACTTCCCATTCCCTGCAGAAGAAAGTGTATGCTTCGTCTGGCAAGAATGTGCCTCATTTATTGCATGCTAGCCTGATTGTCCAGGATTATTTCCCAACATACTGATCCCTCTACAAGCCTTTCACCCAATCTTGCTCTTACAGGCTTCACTCCATGCTTTAGATACAGTAAGAATTTGCTACCCTCATTCTTACCTGTCTTGGTTCATGCTGTTCCTCTTACCTTAAGTGGCCTCCCTATCTCAGGCAGCCTAAATGCATAGTCACTTGACAAGGTCTAACACAGATGAACCTCCTCTTACTTTCTCAGGGCAATCAATAAGCTTTACTTCTCAGAATATTACACGGTGTGTATCAAATATTGTATTAGGGTTATTTCTGTCTTTTTTCAATAGATTTTAAGTCCCAAGAAGGCAAAGACTATATTGTATTCCTTTAGGATTTCTCTTCTATCTCTTTAATTTGGCCTGTGAAAAGATCATTATCCAGCTGTTTTCCCCTATCCAGTAGCTTGAGCCTCTACAGATTATAAGAAAAATTCTGTTGTGTATTGACAGCATGTGTGTTAACACAATTAAATAAAGTTGATGTCCATACACAAAGGTACATAACACTACAATTCTTTAATCTTAAGTTTTCTCTAGAAATGCTCACATTAACATTAAAACCTATTGTGCTAATGACTGAATGAAATTATTATTTTTATTATTAGGAAGTCAGGCACAGTAGAAAGAGTATAAACTTTACAATCAGGTCTCAGTTCAGGGGTGTCTGCGTGGCTCAGCTGGTTAAGCATCTGCCTCCAGCTCAGGTCATGATCCTGGGGTCCTAGGATCAACCCCCTCATCTGAATCCCTGCTCAGCAGGGAATCTGCCTCTCCCTCTTCCTCTGTTCCTCTCCCTTGCTCATGCTCTTTCTCTCTTTCTCTCCCGCAAATAAATAAGATTTTAAAACAAAACAAAAACAAAAGTCTCAGTTCAAATTTTATATTGCCACATACTAGATATTACACCAAGGAAAGTTACTTAACTTCCTAGATATCCTATATGCAAATGAGATAAAATATTTATCTTTCAATGATATTTTGAATGTTTGGGTAAATAAAATTGGGTGGAATGATTAAAAAAAAAGTTGCCTATACTCTATTATCTTTAACTACACCTATGGATTAGTTTTGCTGTGGAAGACAGTATACATGGTTCTCTGTGGGATAGAAGATCAGTCAATGCTCAGTTTTCACTAGATGATGTGCTATGATGTAGTTATTATAATGTTCCTATGCTTATCATGTGATGATGATGCCCAGGACATGCGTTGCTCTGCCCATCACTTCTCATCTATTCTTGTCATAATCAAGGCACATAGTTTAACTTGGCTTACATATGCATGAGAAATACAGTAAAATAACTTGGGCTCGTCCCAACTGGAGCACATGGAAGCAACCAGTTGAGCAATTAACCTGCTATAGGTATGAGAACTTATGGCGGCAAAGCATTAAATTCAATCACAATTAACTGAACTTCTACTATGAGCTGATATTTTTAGTGCAGGAATGAAACGACAAGTGAGATGCAGCCCCTGCCTTTAAAATGCTTATGGTTAGCTGTTACAGAGACTAGACTAGTGATATGCTTGAAAAGCGATTTAAGAGAAAGACCATCAGAATGCAGGGAGAGAAGGGAAGTTTTGTTTTACTGTTGGGATGTACATACCTCTCTAGTTTTTGGAAGGCTCTGGTGTTTCTATATATGTCTTAATTTTGTGGACTTTTAAATTTAATTCAAATTATTCATTTTAATGGGATTCTGAACAGTTTATGAGCATGGTATAACAAGGAATCATTGCTGATTTCTTTTTCCCCTAGTATCTCTATCCCTTAAGGGCTCATGTTGCTTTCTTTTCTCTCTCTCTGTGTGCCATACATGTATTCACGAATATATAGTACATATAGTATATGTATATGAGCTGCCAGACTCCATTCCAAATCAGGGAAGATGAACAGATCTTCAGTAATATGTTGGCTTCTGGAAGGTGCTCCAAACCCAATAAGGAAAGGAAGCAAATATTTCACCTCTGTGTTGTGACTAGTAATTTGCAAGGTCCCTTGGGTGTTTAGGGAACTAGAAAAGTATATGAGGTACTGAAGAACAGTTTCACATAAATAGCATTATTCTTTAATGACATGGTTTTTAATGTTTACTGTTCAACCCTAAACAACATTATTTCTTGATGATATAGTTTAGAAATTGTTCAAGATCAATTATTATTTTACTTATAGAAATTTCCGATAAATATTGAATTAAAAAAATACAGTTTTGTATAGAATTATAAAGATTTATTTTATAGAGATCAATAAGACTGTATTTCTATAAAGCATATTTTTAAAAAACACAGGAAAATAACTTTATCATTCACACCTTCAGTTATTTTTACCTAACTTTTTCCTTCCTTTACTTTTTACTTAGTACAAAATGAGCTGAAAAGAAAACTGGTTATTTTCAAAATGTGTCTCAAATCATTATTTGCATATATCTACCTGAGAGGCAGACAGACCTACAGGAGTTACATGCCATCAGAATATTCTATTTTAAATCTGACAAAGCACGACTATAATCAGATATTCAATTATAAATACAGATACATTGAAGGAAAACAGTTTTTAAAAAACATGTCTATATTCTTCCCTTTGCTCTTTATGCTCAGATTCCAGCCACTCACATTGCAAATGAGTCTCATATGAACAGGATGTTAACGATGAGCTCCACGGAGTTTTATTATATTTTCCAAGCACAACACTACAAGTCTTATGGTGAGGTGTCTTTTTATTTTGATAAGAACACATTTTATCTTTTATTTACAAATTTATCTCTTTCCCCTACAGTGATACAATGGGTCCCCTGTAAAACTAGCATTTTCAGAACTGACTTCACTTTAAGAAATACCTTTCTTCAGCTTTCCCCTTAAACAGAAATTTTCTCAATACAGAGTTTAGAGGCAAAAGAAGTTTTGCATAGTAAGGAGAGTTGTTATTTTGAAATCTGTCTATAATACACTATTCCTCAGATTTCAGTTCTAATGATTTTTTCAAAAGAGACATAACTCCTAGAGCTTGAGGAAATAGGGTGTACTGATACTGTAACATAAGTAAGAGAATCCAACAGTGAAATAAATTTCCAAAGAAAGTATGAATGGCTGGTGCAAGCTGAGGACATGGGTAAAAAGATCCAACCAAACTCTGAGCATGAGTATCCAGTCAAATTAGCAAACATTTCAACACTTTTTACTTCTCTTATTTGAAAAATGGCTTATCAGGACACTTTATATCTCAGGATTTCTCCTTTTAAAATAGTCAATTAAGAGGGAATGCAAATGTTGAATCATGAAAATGTATTTTGATTTTTATTAGCTCCACTGTTGAGAGGATTTCTTTTAAAAAATTATAAAATCCCTTCAAGAAGATTCCTATTTCTATTGTTATCGCACTATGTCTACAGGAAAAATCTTAATGCTTCTAATGAAAGACAACATGCATATATTCTTCTCTAATTTGGGAGGTAGGTTATGGAACTGGACTTCTGTTTATACTCTCTAAGTATGTACATGTAGAATGTTTTATAGAATGGTTATGAGTATAATAAGCTTATCTTATTCTGACAAGGTGATATAAAGCAAAAGCAAAAAGATAAATACAAGTATAGTCAAAAAAGAAAAAAAAAAGGAAGGATGAATACATGTGGTAAGACTTTCTGAATCATGTATTTTGACATCAAATGGAAAGTGAGTGGTAAACATAGAACTTTAAAATACACCTCATTTGGTTTCAAGTGACTAAAGGCATTGAGACCCACTGTTGGCTTTATATTCACCTTCAGTTTGGAGAGGATCCATCACCCATAGTAAGAAAACACTCTGCAGTTTTGCTTTCGGTTAATGCTCCTTACTAAAAATTCAGTTTAGAGTGAAATAATCACCTCCCCGTACCATTTCAAAATGCCAAACAAATCTGAGGTATCATTACACTGAAAGAATAATCTCTCATTTTAAACTACAGATGGAGATGTGTTGCTCTAATAGTAAATGGTTTGCTTCTAGAAAAGCGTAACTGCGTGCATGAGTGTGTGTGTGTGTGTGTGTGTGTGTGTGTGTGTATACAACATACACATCACAGCATGTAACACACAGGAAACATTGGTTAAGGTTCCAAATTGGGCAATATTATGAAGAGTTAATTCCCATTGGCTAGAAGCTCTAGACTATCACGGCCAAACTGGAAGCTTGAGTCTAACAGTTTATTTTTCTTATTTCAAAATTAGCTGAAGTAGCAGACACACAAGCATATATTAGACCTTGAACAAGGATAATAGGCAAATATATGTGTGTAGAATCTAAAGGCGGAGAGGAAGTTTAGGGTTTATGCTTTCAGTTCCTTCAAACCAAACAATGTACATTTCAAAGTTCCGAAGGCATATTTGCACAGACATTCTAATTATTAGTTCACTTTATCTCTGCTGGCTCAATGTGGTTCTCAGCTTTTTAATCACTTTTCTACTGGCACAGCTAATGTGCCTACAAGTTGTCTAGAATTTTAATATTGCTAAATTTAGTGACACAAGTTGTGATTAAATTGTGAAAACTTGTTTAATGCAAACCCTGATTGAAAAGAATACATGCTTATTTAAGGAAAATGTACAACTTTGCAAAAATTATATAGCGCTATATATAGTTCCACATTTAACAGCTTTACCAACCTGCAAAAAAGTTGGTTCTTGTCGAAAACTGCCAGGCTATGTAGTCTGAAATCTGGAGTCATAATACCAGAGAGCTGTCAGTCAGCCATCCATCCATCTAATTGGCTTCTTACCATCTTTCCATCATGTTTTTTTTATAACTGGTCGCCTCTGGCTAAAATGCAAATCATGAGGAAGAGCCGTCTAGAAAAAGCTGCTGCTTTCTTAATTATCTGTCAGAGTATGGACCAGTGGACCCAGGGCCGCACTGTAGAGTTATGCTAAGCAGCAAGGCATCATGGGAATTGGAGTGACAGCTCATTTTCCTCCTGTGTTTTCTGTGTTCGAATGACAATGCAGAAATATGGGTTTTCCCACACTTTCTCTGAACACCTGGGCTATTGCTCAGGGGAGCACAAAGCCAAAACTGTCACATTTCCAGACATGGTCTTATTGCTGTCACTATGACAGGATTGTTGACAAATGCCAGCAGTCATCTCGGCATCTTGGGAAATGTCTGCCATGATTGTGTCAACAGCCTGACAGAAATTGTTAATGTTTAAACTTCTTCCACTGACAGAATCCTGTCTTGCTGACAATATTTGTCATATGAAACTCAATCTTTGTCAAACTTGCTTAAAAATTAACACTTTCTCAATTTCTTTTCTTTTCTTTCTTTCTTTTTTTTTCTTTCTTTTTTTTTTTTTTTTTTTTTGGTTTACTGCCTAGCAGTGCAAAATTTTAGCAATAAGATTTCAGCAAGGTAATGTAACACGGTAATTTAGGTTCACATTCCATCCAAATCCTCCAACCTATTACTAACCTATGGCCACCTTTTCCTTTTGACCTTGCTACCAGAATAATTGGGCTATTCTATATATATGTGCTGGTGGGTTGGTGGGTGTGGGGATGTGTGTGAGTGGTTATGTGGATTTATATATTTTCATGTATATACCTTGGGAACAAACTTGGGAATTATTCAGCATCTACTGTACACTATTTCTCAGTGTGAAATGTGGAAAATCAACTAAACCTTACAGAATTTTAACATATGGATACCAGTGGCAAATTTGTAGTTGTTCATTAACTAATTTCTTAACCCACTGAGCCACCCAGGCGCCCTCATTAACTAATTTCTTAACTTTAAGTTCTAACAATTTTATTTTGTTATCTTAAACTTTGAGTAAAAAATAAATGACAGGTTAAGCAATATCTTTTGCTGTAACTCTGTGAGAACTTGTTTCTGTTTTTTTGAACATGTGATTTTTGTCAAATCTGGTTGATAGGAATAGTTTGAATTTGAATTTCCTAATTCTAATAAATTTGTCAGGAAATAGTTATTCAAGGGCTATAAAAGATATTAGCTTTTAGAAAGAAATCCTCTTTAATATCCACAGGTGGTTGATTTTTTTGAAATATTTTTGATGAGACACAATGCTCAGATTACTAGAAGGCAGTTAAATCATATGTGGCTGTACTAGAAATAGCCAGTCATGCACAGGATGCTACATTTATTAGACACAGTGCAGAAAAGAGCAATTGGTTAGCTGAATACAGTGTCCATCTGTCCCTGATAGAACATTCCTCGTCAACTAAGAGTGACAGCTTGTTAATAATGACATAACTATTATTAGTTGTATTATTATTAGTGTGTCATAACACGTAAACATGGTATACACTTAAACCAGTAGGGACATATTAAAATAATTTATTATGAGTATGGCAATCTCCTAGAAAAATAGAATGTGTCTAGAAGCACTATTTACCTGGATTGCTGCCAAATATGATTTCTAGTTACTCTATAGACAGAGAATGGACCAGGAACTGAAATAAGTAGACCTCTTGATTTGCCTTTTGGTTTCAGTTTTTTGTTGTTGTCAGAGCTTTGTATACATATTTTTAACAAATAAGCTTCATTTTTCAAGAAGTTTTGGGTTCATAAAAAATTGAACAGAAAGTACAGCGTGCTCATACGTATCTTCTGTCCCCATCGAAGCACAAGCTCTCCTGCTCACTCACTGTCCCACAGCAGAGTGGCACGTTTGTTACAATCGATGAGCCTACACTGACACAACATTATTATATTATTTTTCTGTACCTTTTTAAATTCAAATATTACCACAAGTATCCCCAATAGTATAATAAGATTGCTTAGATCAGGAGTTAGCAAACTTGTGATATAATAAAAATATTTTAAGTTTTTGTCTGTGTCATAATTATTCAATTCACCTTTTATAAAAGTGGTAAATGGGATGCCTGGGTGGCTTAGTGGGATTAAGCTTCTGCTTTCAGCTCAGGTCATGATCCTGGGGTCCTGGGATAGAGTTCTACATCAGACATTTTGCTGGGTGGGGAGCTTGCTTCTCTCTCCTGCTTGTGCTCTCTCTCTTTCTGACAAAAAAATAAACAACAACAAAAAAAAAACTTTTAAAAAAGGGGCAAGTAATATATTCTAAAATATGGGCATGGAACTGTTCCAATGAAACTTTATGTATAAAAGAAAGCAAAATAAATAAATGAATAAATAAAAGCAGTTGCCTGGGTTTGACCTACTGGTTGTAATTTGCTGACTATAGGCTAAGTTTCAGAACATGGGCTAAGTAATTAAATAAACACTGACTTCAAATTTCCATTCCTACATACTAGGGGTATGGTGATGAGCCTTTTTTCAATGTGTCAATTTGTTATCTCATTAGTTACTCAAAATAAGTCTTTAAGAATTTATTAATTTCCTGATACTACATGTAAGTGTTGGTAGCTCATAGAGGTCAAGCCATGCCCTCAGACCTCCTGGGGAATGAGAAGCAGATTTGGAATGAAAATATGGGTTTATCTGAATTCTTAGCTCTCTGTTTTTCTCAATTACAATATATTGTCTGTAACTTTCAGTTATTTCTGAAATAAAATTCTGGGTTACGTTTGGAGACTTAGAGGTCAATGAAAGAAAAAAAGATGGATGGGGTGGAAGTATTAATGATTTGAGGGAAAATGTGCTTCTTTACCCTCAGAAATTGTTTCCCATGTTGACAACACAGGGTTCTCTGCTTTCACTTCCACCAAACCTGGCCTGGGAAATCAGGGACCGAATGCAGAGAGGGAAGAGGAAATATATCTCCTAAATAACTGGTAAATATGTAAGAGCATTTTGTTCAACAACAGTCTGCATGGAAGGTAATTTTATATGTCAGTGTCACTGGACTACAAGGTGTCCTGATAATAGATTAGACATCATTTCTGGGTGCATCTGTGAGAGTGTCTTTGGATGGGATTAACATTCAAATCAGTAGACTAAGTAAAGCAGAATGCCCTCAGTAATATATGTGGGCATCATCTAATCTGTTAAGGGCCTGAAAAGGACAAAGAAGAGGAAGTGCAAATCTGCTTTCTTTCGGCCTGATTGTGTCTGAGCTGAGACATATAGCTACTGAATTTGGACTAGAATTTACAACATCAGTTTTCTTTTTTCTCAGGCCTTTGAATTTGGAGTTGGACTATACCACCAGCTCTCCTTCATCTCTGGCTTGCAGGTGACACATTGTGGTATTTACTTTCCAGCTTCCATAATCACAGAAGCCAATTCCTTATGATAAATCTCATATATATGAGATCTCATATATTTATTATATATGCATATATAAAATTTTCTATTGTTTCTGTTCCTCTGGAGAAACCCAATACCTAATAGTATCAGAATTTCTTTTCTTTGTATATTATGACTAAAGATTCCTCCAGGCTGGGCCAAGTGGACTGACTTAATCTCATGGGACTGTATACCCAGTGTCCTTCTCTGGCTCAGCTGGAAGGTGCAGCATTGCTCCCTTCTGAACATAGACTCATCCAGACTCTGTAAGACGTGTAGCATCAATACCCTGTGGCCAGGAGATATATCTGCAGAAGTGGAGGGGTCATCCACAGATAATGCCCCATTGTTCTACCTTTTTCCTCTTTGAAAATTCAATATAATGAAAAGCAATTCAAATCCATAAATATGAACAGTGCTTCTATTTTGTTTTAGGTTAAGTGGCATAGAGGATTCAAAGAAACATAAACCCTGATTGCTGACTGCTGGGCGACCATGATAACACTTTTGAAATAACCCAGGAATAATATGATACAGTATTTAAAACTCAAGTAAGTAAACATTTGATTTAGCTTTAAGTAAGCATGTTTTTAGTATTTAGCATTTTTAGTATTTAGATATAGTGATGAGCTAGGTGACATGGAGTGAAATACCTCTCTGTCTCTTTTTCTCAAACTCAAACTCTCCTGGGGCCAAGAAGGTCTTTTAACAGACTCGAGGTTAGTTTTGAAGACATTGCTTTAGTACATTGGAGCAGTTATGGGTTGAATTGTGTCTTCTAAAAAGATATGTTCAAGTCCTAACCCCTAGTACTCAGAAATTTGACCTATTTGGATGTAGTGTCATTAAGTTATAATTAGTTAAGATGAAGTCATCTTGGAGTAAAGTGAACCCTAATCCAATATGACGGGTGTTCTAGAAACACCTGTCTAGAAAAGACACAGGGAGAAACAGCTATGTGACAATGGAAGCAGAGACTGGAAGTGATGCTTCTGAAAACCAAGGAAATCCAAGGATTGCTGACAGAAACCAGAAGTTAGAAGAAGCAAGGAAAGGGCGCCTGGGTGGCTCAGTCATTAAGTGTCTGCCTTTGGCTCAGGTCATGATCCCAGAGTCCTGCGATTGAGTCCCGCATAGGGTTCCCTGCACAGCAGGAAGTCTGCTTCTCCTTCCCTTAAACCCCCAGCTGTGTTCCCTCTCTCACTGTTTCTCTCTCTGTCAAATAAATAAATAAATCTTAAAAAGAAGAAGAAGCAGCAGCAGCAAGGAAAGATTCTTCCCTACGGCTTCAAAAAGAAGCATGACCCCGCCAAAACCTTGATTTCAGCCTTTTAGTTTGGAGAACTGCAAGACAATAATTTCTTGTTTAAAGCTACAATTTTTTTTAATTAATTAACTAATTTATTTGACAGGAGAGGGAGAGAGAGCAAGCTCACAAGCAGAGGGAGCTGCAGGCAGAAGAAGAGGGAGAAACAGGCTCTCCACTGAGCAGCAGGAAGCCCAGTGGGGGGCTCTATCCCAGGATCCCGGAATCCTGGGATCCTGGGATCATGACCTAAACTGAAGGCAGATGCTTAACCAACAAACCACCCAGGTCCCCCTCAAGCTACAATTTTTTTTTTTTAAGCACTTTGTTATGGCAGCCCTAGGAAGCTGATAAGGAGGCATTAAAGTATAAGCATAATAGGTCTAATTTTAGAGCCCTGTAAATCTGGAATAAAACCTCAACTCCATGATGTACTTTATTATAAAGTTTAATTCCTCATCTGTGTAATCAGAATTCCTCCCAAAGAGAACCTCTTCATACTTAACACTGGAGGATATTACTTACAAATAGCCAATGCTAATATGCTTACCATCTGTCCTACTGTCTTGACTAACCTAGGTTGGCAGCCAAGGCTACTGTGAGAATTTAACTGAATTCCAACATCCTTCAGTGAGCCCATCAGTGTCAAAAAAGCACAGTGGCAAAGAGAAGTTGGTGAGGCTTTTTACAACTTTCCCATGGTTTCCCAAGATGATAGGTTATGAAGTTTTTCCTGTCTAGAAATCTTTCCTTTGAGAATTGGAAGTTTGGAGTCACTTATGTGGTGACTAAATTGTTTCCCAAATCCAAACCAAGGACAAATTTGTGAACTCTAAGTAAGCCTATGGAGTCAATGGATCTGGATATCTAAAAGCAGGAATGCCAAGTACTTTGGGAGTGACTGGCACTGCATTAATCAACCTGTGAACTAGTCATTGATGGATACCAGACACTCAGGAAAAACAATTGTTCTGTGTATAGACTATAAATGTTGGAACACTGAAAGAGCCCCCCCACTTTGTACTGGGTAGAAAGGCTTTTATTCCAAGGAGATCCATGTGGTTATGTTTCCATAGACTAGCTACAGAAAAGGGAGAATAAGTGTAATATTCATATCTTCTTTGGTCAATGAGTTTTAACTCTCTTTCACTTTTCACACTAACTAGGAAACCACTTATTTTCAAAATGTGCCTCAAGTAGTCATTATTTTAATATGTCTACCTGAGGCACAGAGCTCTAATAGGTCTGTAGGGAGAATTAAGCACCTTTTTAAAAACAGCCTCTGAAAGGAAGATGTTCTGTAAACATAGAATACTGTTTTAGGTAGGCAAAGCCAGATTGTGAGGGACATGGCAGAAATGAGGCCAGGAAGGTTCTATGCAAAGTAGACCTGAACTTTCTCCCAAACCTCATATAAAAGTCACTTGAATCTCTGCAGTAATCTAAGGAGAAAAAAAGCTACTCCTTCTGAGAGGCCAAAAAGAGGACAGAAAAAAAAAAATGTTTAAAGGCTCTGCAGAAATAAAAATTGGATTTTGGTTCCACCTGAAGTAATGGACATTGATAGATGGTTTTACAGACTGTAATTATTTATAATCAAAAGTATTGCTTGATGCAAAATAACTGTATGATGCAGGGTTTAGAAAAAAAGAATGGAAGGACTGAGTTAATAAGGTGACAAGTGAAGGTTAATAAATTATTATTCCGGGTTTTAGATAATTGGCATCATTTGGGAGTACGAAAAAAAGAAAGAACCTGGAGAGAGATGAACTAGAATAGCAGAGTGCTTTAACAAATGATCCATTTAATACCAATTATCATGCTATTTTGCCATTTCTCTCAGGTTTAGTTAAAAATCTTGGTATCCTTTGGGAAAATGTGTCATAAAATGACAAAATGAGATAAATTATAATAAATTCAAAACAAAACACTTTTGAAGCCAAGCCTCATAGACCAGGGCTTATTTTAAATAAAACTAGCAATTTGTGGTTTATGATTAGACAAACTTGGCAAAGCATCACATTTCTGTAAAATTCCTACTTCTTTTTGCTCTTTTAATGTATACTTGATTGACAATTTAGATGTTTAATTATTTTTAGAATCCCACCTTCCTTATTCCATAAAATATTTGATTTGGCTTTTTAGAATGCTGAAGTAGGTAATCCCTTTAAAAAGAAGTAGTGGTGATATGAACTGTGTTCTAATATTTTGCTAATAGCTACATATGTATTTAAGTGCATTAGGAAAATCCTAAGTCTTGAGTAATCTCCTTTCCACCCCAAAAAGGAGAAGTTAAGCGTTTTAAAATACAGGACATCATTGTTGAATCATTCCTGATTATTCCTCTTACTTCAACTAAATGAAACAAAATTTTCCAGTGAAAATTAAACCTTAGATTTCCATTCTGGTAGAGAAGGCCAACAGAGAAGTTTGTGACATGGTTTTATTCACATAAAGACTATGGGGATTAGGCATAAACCAACAACCTATTTCTCTATCTCACTTCAAGGAAGAGTGAAGGAAGCAAATCAATATTATTATTTTGACATAACCCCCAAAGGTATGAGTAGTTGGTTTAGCCTTTGAACAAAATTCCTACTTGTAAGACTTGGAGGAATGCTTTTGAAGAGATGTCAAAAGAGAAAACCAGAAATCCCATCAACCTGAAGAAGTTCATAGAAATGTATTGCATTCAATCCCTTTACCTGCTATATTCTAAAATCTTATAGATTGGGGGTGTCTGCTAAGATTAAGGAGGAAATTGTTATTCTAGGTAACTGTTCTTGGGACTTTGGTCTTCATGGGAAAAAAGAACCTTTGTCAGTCCCTATAGACTACTTCTCCACCCTACTCATTCTGTAAATATCCCAGAGCAGCCCTCTCACTACACTGTGAAGTTATGTTAATTTTCACTTCATTAGGTGAGCTCAACTTCCCCAAGGCTCTAAGTGACTTGCAGGAAAGTGTGTTGTCAGAAGGTGGGAAGGGCTGGAACTCTGCTCAGAGTTTAGCATATAATAGATATTCAGTAAATATACTGGAATTATGGAGAAAAAGACCCAAAAAGAAAATCTTCAAAGTCCATTACAATGGATTGCTAGAGACATTTCTCTCTTCCATACAGATGTTTTCTGTTTCAGTGCTCATTAGGCAGCTTTTGTTGTTGTTGGCACTGATTTGTTTGAACAGATTTTCTCCTTTCAGTTAGGATTGGGAGTTCTTTAAGAACACAAATTACTGTATATATTTCTATGTGATCCCCCAGATTTATAACAGTGATCATATATAGAAGTACCAAAATAAAACTTGGAGGAGGAGAGTGGCCATGATCTTCAATGTTTGTATCTGCCAAAACTAAGCTGTTGCAATCCTAATGCCCAATGTGATGTTATTATGAAGTGAGGCCTTTCGGAGGAGTTTAGGTCATGAGGAGGGAGCATTCATGAGTGGAATTAATGTTCTTATAAAAGAGACCCCAGGGAGCTTCCTAGCCCCTTCTGCCTTCCAAAGATACAATAAGTTTGTGAGCCTGAAGAGAGTCCTCATCCCCTGACTGTGCTGGCCAAATCCTAACACTGAACATCCAGCCTCCAAAACTGTGAGAAATAAACTTCTGTTGCTTATAAGCTACTCAGTCTATGGTATTTTGTCAGCCTGAATGGACTAAGATAATGATCATAAGAAATAATGTTTTAGGGCTTTCTGTTTGACAGGATGACACTGATGAGGGTGGTAATGACAAGGGTGACAGAGGCTGGGACAAATTGCATAAATAACTGTGATAATAATTCATTATTATACCATAGATGTACTAGTCATTCAAGCTGTGAGAAGCATTATCTCTAAGATGAGAATAATTTGAATGGAAGGTGGATGTCTCCTACCTCACCCAGTACAATGTCAATTAACGACTAACTAAATGATAGTGGGTCTTTTTTTTTCCTTTTTTAGGAAGAGATAGATAAATTCAGAAAGTCTCACTATGTTCTTCAAACATTTAGATTCCCTCCCTTTCAAACTCTTTGTATTGTTGGGTCTTAACAACTTCCCAGTGATACTAGAGAATCATTTATTTTATCAATGTAATCTCTTGATATCTAGAAATTTTATAAAGAAAACATGGTTGGTTGAGAGTTCCAAGAAGAAATAAAAACTAATAAAAAGAACAAAGAGAAAAATGAATTAAAATGATGGCTGTATGTAGCCAACGGTAATGTCCCTTTAAAAGAATGCTTTTCAATTAAGTTTCTCAAAACTGGCTTTTCCACTTTGACATGAAGGTTTTGGTATAACACATGTCAGTCTGGCCACTCCATTCCAGGAATGACTTTCAAATGTGCAGCAGATGGTAATCAAAATTGACTGGAGGCTTTTGAAGATACATGTTGTGATTAACCAGACATGGACTGCACAACCCAGAAATCAAGGAATGTCGGGAACTCTTGAAGAGGAATCTGATGATAATCTGGAGTGTTAAGATCAGGTGGCAACATAAGCCAGTTCCAGAACAGCATGGAATGTGACAAGACGTGTGGTGGGGTGAAAGAAGTTGTTACCAAAGTCCTATATGAATGGCACTTCCTGACTTCTCATGTTAACCCTGTGACATATTAACATAAATCTAAAATATTATAACATCTGAATATGTGCTTGTGACAGCTCCCAAGCATTCACATACAGTAAGGACATTTGCAGTTTCTGAGAGTGTGTAGGGTAGAAAGGAGGATACATGAACTGCACCCACCTCCATATGGCTTCCAAAATGTCCTCATCTCGATCATCATATGAATTAATGACAGGCATCAGTCACTCAGTTCTTACAGAGTTTTGACAACAATGTTTGTTGGTAGTTTTGTATATAATTATTATGTCTACAATGAATGTCCTGCAGCATTTGGAAGAGTAAACATGGTAAGACACTAGGAAAAGGGAAATAAAGGAAGCATCTTCGTTAGCTTAAATCTTGTTTGTAACTCCTGAAGTTTCAATTAGGAACTTATGAAACAAAAGCATAATAATAATAATTATTATTATTACTATAATTATTATTATTATACTCACTGAAAATGAAGGAAAAAAATTTTGGCAATATGCTCCGTGATATTATTTTGAAATGTCAGAACTTCTTCAGTTCTAATCCCTCCATTAGTTCATTCATTTCTTTTCTCCCAGTTAGATTGCTACAAAAGGGTATCAGGGTTCCTGCCTAATGCCTCATGAATGAACATTAGAATAATAATTGCTGGTGTTTATTGGAGATGTACTAAGGGTCATGCACTGTTTAAGAGCTTTGCAGTTGCTACTAATCCTATGAATTAAGAATCAGTGTTCTTACTCCCATTGTACAGATAAGGAAACCAAGGCACAAAGAGGCCTGAGACCAGGTAGCTGCTGGATTGAGCTGGATTTAATTTTATTTAACTGTAGGGCTGGATTTAACCAGGTCAGAATGCCTTCTAGACTGAAGTCTTTAACTGCTATGCTTTCTTGCAGATCCCTCACCATATTGTTTCAGCCTGCACTTGCCACAAGAGGAGTAGAGCCTGCAAAATCCCTGAAATCAGTATTCTTGACTGTTGTGCCAGGATTTATTGAGCTCACAAATGGATATCAAAGACTTTTGCAGAATTGCCTTTGAGAATAAAGGAGGAAAGGGCACATTCACCTACAGAGAGTAAAGGTACATGCTAAACAAGGCCTGCTCCCCAGTCATCCCCCTTCTACTATGGAGATGTGAACAGACTATGCCTCTTGTCTGGACTCCAGTTATTTTTCAGCTAAGGTGGAGGAGTTGATTACATCATTTTTGTGGTCACCAATAACTCTAATATTCATATAGCCACAGTATTTTTAAAGCAACATTAATTACAGCTACCATGGGATTTCCTCAGACATGCTATCTGGAACACTTTATGTAAAGATATCATCCCCTTCCTTTGAATTTCTACACCAGAACCTTCTTGTTTTCATTATAACAGTCTTTGCTGATGGCAGGCAGGAGCTTATTTCTTTGTTTTATCATCTATCTCACCCAGTAGACTGCATGGTCCAAGAGGATTGAGACTTGGAATGTTTTATTTACCATTTTGGACCTGATATTAAACACAGAACTTTGCATATGCTTGACATGAAAAAATTATTTACCTCATTTATTGAGTAATGCCATGGATTACTACATTACTGTTTTTTTTTTTTTTAAGATGATAACAGTACCAGCCTGTTAGTGAAAACTGTATCACTTATAAAGAATCATGGTACTCACTAGCTTCATAATAGCTATAACAATAGCTAAGGTATTCTTTAAATCTCAAAATTATCTGCTATTTTTTTTGAAAAATGTACCCCAATGTTCATAGCAGTAATTTCCACAATCACCAAACTGTGAAAAGAGCTGAGATGTCCTTCAACAGACAGAATGGATAAAGGAGATGTGGTCCATATATACAATGGAATATTACACAGCCATCAGAAAGCATGAATACCCAACTTTTGTATCAACATGGACAGGACTGGAGGAGATTATGCTGAGTGAAATAAGTCAAGCAGACTGAGTCAATTATCATATGGTTTCACTTACTTGTGGAGCATAAAGAATAACACGGAGGACATTAGGAAAAAGAAAGAAAAAGCAAATTGGGGTAGATTGGAGGGAGAGGCGAAGCATGAGAGACTGTGGACTGAGAAACAAACTAAGGGTTTTGGGGGGGGGATGGGTGAGCCTGGTGGTGGGTATTAAGGAGGGCATATATTGCATGGAACACTGAGTGTGGTGCATAAACAATAAATCTTGGAACACTGGAAAAAACAAAATTAAATTAAGATGTTAAAACAAAAAAAAATTATCAGAGCACTCAAAAAATGTGTAAATAGCTTAATACACAAATTTTTCTTGTCTGTTTTTTTTTTCGGTTTGATACCATTTTGAATTTCTATGATTTTACTATTCTTTATGTAGTATATTGAGAGTGATAGCCACCAGAATACTTGGAATACTTGGAAGCTGTTCCAAAAGATATAGAATTGGTTTCTTCACTCCTTAAATCAAAGGAGGCTTCAATATTTGCTTTCATCAACAGAAACTAGCAGTAATTGTACCAGTCAAAACCCAAACCATAAGAGGCTTTGCAGCTTCTTTTCTTGCTGCTATTGGAAAAAAAAATGGCACCATTTGGGTAACTCAGCTCACCTACTAGATGATGAAAAACCTCTGGCTCAGTCCTGCTTGTTGCCCCAACCACTGCATCTGTGAATGAGGCCTCCTGGGACTAGCCAGCCCAGGAGCCCATACCAGCTGCCTCCAGACATGTGAACTAACCCAGTGGTGGTCAGAGAAGCCTGAACAGACCTGGAAGAGTGCCCAGCAGCATTGTGAGCTAAGTAAATTGTGGCTATTTTTAACCACTGGATTTTGGAGTGGTTTGTTATGTAGGAAAAGCTAACAGATAAATTCTGCTCTATGATATTTTGCCATTTGTCTCAATTGAAAAGGAGCAAGAACGCTATGCTATGTTTAATTTTTAAAACTACGTTCTGTAGTTTTTTCTTTGTCCGTTATCAGAGTTGATGTGAAGTTGGTGGGCCCCCTATAGAAGTCAAATCTTTCCCACACTTTTAAACTACTTTTTTAATACAGAACAGAATCCAACTTTTTGTAATTGTGTATTATAGTACATGATTTATAATATGCATATATATAAGTATGTATTATGTATATGAATTTTATATAAAAAAGATAAAAAATATACTTTAAGAGTTTTTGAAAAAATCCCTTATAATTAAGTTTGATTTTCAAGTAGATAGTTCTCATGGCATTCTTTTTGTATGATTGCAATTGTTTGTTTGCTTGTATTTGCTTTCTTCCAGGCTCTTTTCTATTTAGTATACTTGAGGTTACATGAAAAGTGATATCTAGGTACATGAGTTATTACCTTAATTGCTGTCAGAGTCTCTGTACCCATATTTCACCAGACTGTTCCCATTTATATCATTCACTTCAACCTTTCATGGATAAATATATGGCACAAACAATGTTGCTCGCCCTTTGGACAAAAAGGCTCAGTAAATTATTTTCTTCTAGCTTGGAATGAATACTTTATAAAGCATTAACTCTAAGACTTTAGTAGATAAGAGAGGGAGATGAAGAGGCCTACAAAAACAATAACCAAAATAAGGAAAAATGAACAAATGAATGAATGAATTGAATGGTTCTTCAAGGATAGTAAATATTAACTCTGATGTCTTTTTTCTCCAGTGCCTGACACTTCTGCTAAAGTGGACATTCAGTCCACATTACAGCCTGACTCAGTTCTAAGATGTACCAGTCATGCAATCTGCATTACATAACATTTTAAATGCAGGTCTCAGCAGGCTTGTAGCTTTTCAAGATTCTCTGACAGATACTTAGTTTGACATTAGACTGCCTGATGAACCCAAGAAAGTGACAGGAACTCTATTAATATCTGAATACAGAAGTCATAAGGGAACACAGTAGGTCAGGAAGAGAATCCTAAAGGAAGAAATTTTGTCCAAGAATAGACTCAATCACTTTTATTTGGTCAAAACTGAAGAAAGAGTTTGAAAGAAGAAGTGAAAGTGTTGGAGAGGAAAGACTAGCACACACATTTTTGAGAAGTTGACTGAAGAGTGAATAAGTGAAAATAGAGATTCTGTTAAGATTATTCTTAAGAGAATAATGTCATTAAGGTGGTAGAGAGGGGGAGATGGATGGAGCCCAAAGGAAATAAGATCATGGGTGAGCAGCAGCACACAGTGAAATGAGCAATTGTTGGCTGAATATGATTTGGCCAGATTTGTGTTTAGAACCTGAACATTTTTCACTTCCTGCTCATGATATGCAATATTTATTTATTTTTCCTCTCAATTTGCACGTGTTTGTTTTCAGTCATCATAGTGGATAACTCCCTTATATCATAAGGCTGTCATGGCATAAGGTGATAAATATAATTGAATATGGAAAATATAAACTGCTAAAGGAATTTTGTAATAGTCATGGCAAAAGTAAGTATGTGTATGGGCACCCTCAAGAGATGGTGTAGATAACTTCCACATAACTGAAGGGAAAGCAAACAAATAATGCAGTGAGATACCCCCACCCCCAGTGGCCACTCTGTCCAAGGGACCCATGGCCATATCCCCGAGCAGTATTCTGCAAGCTCAGTGGGGAAAGCCCTGCCAGCGTGGGGGGTGGGGGTGGTGATGGATGCATTCGTTTACTGGATGCTACATTGTTATGTTGCTGGATTCTGAGGTCTTTTCTCAAACCGTCCATCACAAACAGACGCTAGAGAGATGGATGCTTTTTAAAAAAGAATTAAAATCTGTTTATTGCTCTAGGCATCTTTTACTTTGTTGTTTTGCCTCTCTCTCATTTTGATGGTTCATATTTACTGGTTTCTCAGTCAAGGCTGTGACTAAAAATAATGATGAACCTGGAAAAAGAAAACACTCTCCTGCTATGCCTGCAGTTCGTGTTTTTGATGCTATACTTGATGACAACTTTTTATTATAAACTCCTGGGGATGGAGATGCACTCAGTGGGATTTGGTGATAACTCTTGCTTTCATTAGTGTCTTTGACATTGCTTAGAAGTTCATTGTAAGAGTTATTTCGGTCTTAAAGGAAAGCATATCAGCCATCGACAGACCTAGTGAAGGCCACACAATAGGTTAGTGGAGATGCGTGACCCACTCATTTGAATATATGCATTCATATATGATATATCCACTTATATGGATATACTCATATCACATTGTGTCTACGCTCAGGTTGTTAGACGGGAAGTCTACGCTCTCTTGGAGCTCATTAGTATGCAGTCAGTAAGTGATGACTTGGCAGATTTGAGTGCTTCTACTTTATTAAGGGTTTCTGCCCAGCTCCAGAGATTCCCCACTTTGAAAATTAATTCACCATGGGCCCTGAAGTTTAATGGTGAGCTTTATCAAGAACCAATAATAATCTAAAAATTGAATACAGGTATATAATCACATGAATGTATTAGCAATTTACACATACACATATATGTTATCATTTATATAAAGTAGAAAGACTACTATCATGTTCTTTATATGGTACAGGACCAATACATATCACTTTCGGTAATCTTCATGCCTCTGAATATTAGCTGGTCTGTTTTTCTGCAAGTTTTACATATGCTTCAAATCGCTTATCCTTTCCAATATTCTCCACTATTCTTATAGTATGTGTTCCAATCAATCTCTACCATCATAGGTATTTTTTCCTTCAAAATTTATACAGACTATTTAAGATTTCACATAGAATCAAGCAGTATTTGCATTTCTGTGTATGGCTTCATAGAAACAGAGAATAGAACAGCGGTTGCCAGGGCCAGGGAAGAGGGGAGATACTGGTCAAAAGACACAAACTTTTATTATAAGATGAGTAAGTTTTGGAGATCTAAAATACAGCATATTGATAATTGTTAACAATACTGTACTGTATATTTAAAATTTGTTAAGAGAGCAAATCTTAACTGTTTTCAGCACACACACACACACAATGGTAGCTTTGTAGTGTGTATTAATTAGCTTGATTGTAGAAATTTATATATATATTAAATCATCACATACACTCAAAAAATCAGATTGTACAACCTAAATATATACACATTTTGTCAATCATTCCTTAGTAAAGTGGAATTAAAAAAAAAATCCAAAATAGATACTGAATTTCATTTCAGAAAGGAAAATTTCAACATTTTCCACCTCTCTATGGTCTTATTATATATATCCCCTTGTGCTCGTGCATCTATGGTTTCTACAATTTCTTCATTTATTTACATCAGTTACGGAAGTTTCATGCATGACAGACTAGCAAACTTGCACAGTGAGTGTTCTTCACCTTTTCTACATTTCTTTCCAATATCTCCCTTCCTTCTCTATTCTCTCTCATTTCTTCTATGTTTCTCAAAATAGTAAAGAAACTATTCAATTCAACAAATCATATTAAAGATTATGTATTCAAATTACTCCCAAACATTTCCAGATCAAATAATCTAATTCTTTGCTTTCTGTAGCCTAGGAACTTAAAAAGACAGGGAAATGTCTCTGTGATCCAGAATTTCACATTAAAAAAAAAAAACAAAAACAAAAACAAAAAAACCTAAGCAAACAAACAAACAAAACCCAGACACTTCTGTTCAGATACTCTTTTTTTTTTTAAATTTATTTATTTGACAGATCACAAGTAGGCAGAGAGGCAGGCAAAGAGAGAGAGAGGAGGAAGCAGGCTCTCCGCAGAGCAGAGAGCCTGATGTGGGGCTCGATCCCAGGACCCTGGGATCATGACCTGAGCCGAAGGCAGAGGCTTTAACCCACTGAGCCACCCAGGTGCCCCCAGATACTCTTTTTAACTTCACAAGACTATTTATCATTCTTAAACATCTCACATTCCATTCCCAGAGCTTTGAGTGTTTTCTCATTCCAGATACCCTTCCTCTCATTCTCACTAGTCAAAAGCCCAATAAAACCTGACTTAAAAAAGCAGGTGAGAACCCCATGGGCCATAGTTTGGCAAGTTGTTTTTTAAAAAATATATATTATAATATTTTTTATCTAGTTTACTAAATTATTTAGCACTACCTTAAATTTTGTTCTCAAGGATAATGTCTCAATCATTCCTCCCAGGATTGGACCTCCTATTTATTCTTAAAAATAACTTATATTAAATCTTACCTAATAACTTAGAATTAATCTTGCTTTCTCCTAAAATTTCAGACATTTAGTCATATCTTTTTAAGCTGTATATCATGTTACAGAATGATTATATGAATATTTTCAACATTCCCTACTATACACAAAGAAAAACAATTCTTACATATGTCTGTCTGTAAATATAAATATAGAAGAAATATAGAGCATTCTTTAGACCATAGTATGAGTTTCCTATACTTGCTGAATGAATGGATGAAGGAATGACCAGATCAAAGTGGAGGAAAGAGTGTGTTTTTCCTGGTGCCATAACATAGAGTTATAATAACACTTTAATTTACTTTTTGTAAAGTTATTTGGAGAGACTTCCATCCACAAATTAAGATATTTTAAGCAGTTTTAGGGAATAAGAATCATTCATTTTATTACTTGTTTCATTCTCCCACCCTCCCCCAAAAAAGTACACTAAAGAAACTTCGGGGTTTGGACTAAGCATAAAGTTGTGAGGCAGTGACACTTAATGGAGCCAAGATCTGCCATTTTGAATCCCAATTATTTCAGGAAATTTGGTGGTGAGAGTAAGGGGTTCTTAGATTACAGGACCCATATTCATCTTTACCTGTCTGGCCCCTAAAATATGGTATATGTGCAGCCATGTTTTGAAACAAAATAAATGTATGAGAGATATGTGCATGAACTACAAAAGAGAAATTAGGGGCACCTGGGTGGCTCAGTGGGTTAAAGCCTCTGCCTTTGGCTCAGGTCATGATCTCAGGGTCCTGGGATCAAGCCCCACATCAGACTCTCTGCTTGGCAGGGAGCCTGCTTCCTCCTCTCTCTCTGCCTGCCGCTCTGCCTACTTGTGATCTCTGTCAAATAAATAAATAAAATATTAAAAAAAAGAGAAATTAAACTTTGTTAATAATAGGAGGTCTTATAGATGTTGCTTATACAGAAATTATCTTTTGTGTGTGTGTTTGTTGTTATTCATTTCAGAAATAGATATAAAGATGGTCTAAAACCTCTTGCTACTATATATATAAAATAGGCATTTTTAATATAGATCATTTTCCTTTTAAATGTAGGGGAATTTAAATCCTGTTGCTATATTTTAAAAACAGTCAAAAGACAGTATATAGTATCTTACTGAATATTTTTACAGGAACTTTCATATTTTATTTATTTATTTATTTATTAAGATTTTATTTATTTATTTACTTGTCAGAGAGAGAGAGAGCACAAGCAGGCAGAATGGCAGGCAGAGGCAGAGAGAGAAGAAGGCTCCCCACTAAGCAAGGAGCCCGATGTGGGACTTGATCCCAGGACGCTGGGATCATGATCCAAGTAAATGTAGCCACCCAACTGACTGAGCCACCCAGGCATCCCAGAGACTTTCACATTTTAAAGGAAAGCATAGGATACTATATTCCAGCATCTCATTTCCTCAAATGATGTGTGCAGATCCCACAAGAATCAACAGAGCTGGTTCAAGGCGTGAATCCATATCACAAAGATATTCAGAGGATAACATATAAACCTCTCCCCTAAGGGTGTTCTTGGCACCTTGTTTGGGTTGTTAACTATCATACACAGCTTCAAGCACAGTTTTAAGAATGTATTTATATATGTTAATGCTTACTATCATATACCTTGCCTAGAAAGTATCGTTAAAAATGGATTTATCACCATTTGCATTTGAAAATCTCACAAATGTATTAAAGTCCTAAGTCAAGAAACAACCTTTTAAGTGTTAGTAAGACGTGTCTCAAACTAGGGAATCCAACCATCATTTTAGTTTATATTGTCATGGCCAAATGGGGCAGACCAGTCTAATAGCAACCCTCCCAGAAGGTATTCCTGGCTTACTGTTGCTGAACTTTTCATTTGCAGATCCTTCAAAGACGTGGGATGAACTGGTGCCAGGTGCATATCCGCTACGAATTGATTCTGCACGTGTGACTTAATATTTAGTTTTTAGTTCTGAGGATTTGAGAGTGAGATAATGAGGTTGAGGAATTTGTTAGGGTTGGAAAGAGTGACAGAAGGTAGAAACGTGGTGGAGTGAGAGCGATAGAAAAGGTCCTAAATATAAACTTTATCTAATTCACAGTGTTTCCTAGACCAGATAATATCATTAACTGGCTTTTAGGAAGCGGAAGTTTTTTGGTAATATCTTGAGCCACTCATCGTGTGTGAATTCTAGTGTCTGTATCAGCTGTAACCGGGTTGTGTGTAGAAGGTATAGTGCCTTTTACCTTAGAGCAAATTTTAACTGCTATGTTGGTAGGAGTGTATCACAGAGAATACAAAATTTTCTTTGTATACTGACCTCAAAATATGGGTTAGAGGTATTCTCAGTTCTTGAATGGTTTGATTAAACTAAGGTAAAATTTGTTTCCCCTCAAGGCTTTTATAACTTACTATATACCCTCAAATTTGTTTTTTATTATCTTTCTTTCACTCTGGCCTAACCAGTCATTTCTACTTTAATAAAAAATGCCTTTATCTGTTTTTTTCACCTTACAGGTCAATTTTTCTTACTTTTTGCTTCTCAGACAATTTTAATTTTTTTTCTCTGAAGGAGCTAGTGTTCTATAGTAGTGGGATATATATCTATTAACATCTATAAACCTAAGAAAGTTGAATTATTGTCCATCCTCAATTACATAAATTTTTTCTAGGGAGATGAGAGAAAGGACTGGAAATTCTTGGGTGCTAATGTCTTCCTTGGAGCAAAACGATTGGATAGATTCTTCATAGTTTATTTTTTAAAATTTTGCCAGTACGGGATATTGGTTCGCTTAATGGTAATTTTACTTATGATATCTATACATTTCCTTATCTCTGGACTCCTAACTTGTAGATATCAGAGGCCCCTTTGGTTGTTTCATTTAAAGAGCCATAAATTGTATTAATTTCTAGCCTATTTATGTCCTAAGACTATTTGGAAATGTCTAACCACACGTTGAGTATTTTCTAAACTGATCATTTCACGTTTAATTTTTTTTTCTAGTTAAGTGAGCTTGAACTCATTTACAAAAATAAAGAATGACATTCTTCATTTTTTTTAGCTGTTGAGTCTACCCTAGAATCCTATCTGAATGTTTCCTATAGTGTATGTTTCATGTTAATTTAGTTTACAACTAGAAATTGTATTTAATATTCTCTTAAAAAAAGGCTTTGAAATCGCCTTATGTAGTGTACTTTCTATTTTCTGTTTATTTTTTTATATCTGTGCTACCTAAATTTTCTTTTTCTCTATTCTGTTGCTTTTAAATATTTTTCAGATCAATAAGCTAATGATTAGTTGAGTTATTTGGTGTAGATCTATAGTCCAGGATAATTGGAATGTCACAAAATCGTGAATACTAAAGCATTTTTTGGGGTGGTCTATCTTCCTAAAGTTTAACCCTTTAATTATAGCCCTTAACTTGCTTCTAAACAAGTGTTTTTTTTTTTAATTTATTTATTTATTTGACAGAGAGAGTGATCACAAGTAGTCAGAGAGGCAGGGAGAGAGAGGAGGAAGCAGGCTCCCTACTGAGCAGAGAGCCCAATGTGGGCCTCCATCCCAGGACCCTGGGATCATGACCTGAGCTGAAGGCAGAGGCTTTAACCCACTGAGCCACCCAGGCGCCCTAAACAAGTGTTTTGATTTAATTTCTCTGTGTTTGACTTTTTTGTAATGACTTCACAATGTAACTTTTTTTGAGAAAACCATGAAGAAGGAGTAGCTCATTTAGAAGATAAGGTAGAAAGCTGATTGGAAAGACCCACAATGAACAACTTATTGGTGTACACATGTATATGGCAAAGTCTCAAAACATGATGTTAGCAGAAAGATACTGAACTTCCAAGTTCATAGATTGTCGGATTTTTCTGAGATAAAATTCAAAATCCACAGACTGAATCTATGGAATGTGAAGTCAAATAATGGTTACCTGTTTTCAAGGAAGGTTAAGTGATGGCTGGAATGCTGGCAGTTTTCTATTTTGACCTTCTATTTTCTATTTTGATCTGGGTGCTCATTCCATAGGTACATTCATCATGGTATACACTTAGGATTTTTGAACTTCTCTATATTGAAATAATATATATATTCAAATAATATATTATATATTGAATAATACTATATTCAAAAAAGATTAATGACAACAACGAAACCTACATATTCAATTCTAATGAATTGATTGTAAAATGAAATAGCTCTTTCAAATACTGCCTACATGCACATCTTCTATTGAGCCCTTGACTCTTTATATTTTACTTTATTTAGACAAGGACAAGCTCATCTCCTACTTCTCACGAGACAATTGTTTCTTACAACAAATCTGTGCCAATACTGTTACAAATATATGGGTCTGAATGCCTTCCTCCCAATAATTCTCTCTCCCTACTGTCTCTCTGTCTCTTTCTTTCTATCCCTGCTCCCCTGACAAACACACAAACTGAATATATATTGTAACACTCTTTGGTATTCAAATTTTAAAAGAGGAAAAGAAAATGGTATTCTTAATGCCCCTTATTAATTTTTAGACATTACGTACATATCAAGAAACACTTGATACATCATTTCTGAAGAATTAAAATTTATAAACAATTTCAGGATAATATTTTTGCAGATACAATAAAATAATTTTTAGGTCAAGCCAAGTTATCCTTTCTTAAGTTTCAGTAAAGCCCAGAGGGGCAAAGGTGAGCACTATGTTAAAAATATGGTAGCAGGAGGGAGGCAGGGAAAGGGTAGGAGGCGGGTTTAGAATTGACAGAACATTTTGTGCCTCCAAAATTATTCTAATTCCATTCAATTTTAATTCAGGGTGAATATTCGGGTCAGTTGCTCAGTAATCCAATCTGGCTTTCCCTTCTAGGCTACTATTATTAACTCCTTTATTCAGATGTTATTCAAATGAGTTTCTCTATTAAAAAAAGCAAACTGATGCAGGCAAAACATATTGTTAGTAAATCTTCCCCAGTTTGGCAACACATTAATGATAGATCTGGCATTCTCAGTGTCAAAAACTCTATCGGCATCTGTTACAACAGAATCAAGATAAAATGAGCTAAATGAAAACAAATGGAGACAGGAAGGGGAAAGTGCTATAAAATATTTGAAATGCTTTACAGATTCTTTGTCCCTAAAGACTCTCCTACTTTTCATCAAATTGATAGAGAATTTGGTACCACATCTTATAGGTAACTTTCCCGCTGAAATACAAGTGGGTAAACATGTAGTGGTTTGGAAAAATTGTCTGTAGACAGGTGCTGCCAATATGAAGGGTCAGAAAAGTGTCTTTGATGGACTTCTGTTTCTTTTGTGATCATCTTGCCTTTCTTTACATCTCTTCCATGAGGCATGTGTTGTCTTGTTCTGTACCTAGATATCCAAGAGGTCAAGTGCAGGCATTAGACAAGACTGTACTTTTACTTCTCCATGTAAAAGTTCATCTTCCCTGAATCCCATTCTGGAAAAATCTCGTTCTCTAAACTATTGCACTTATCTGACAATCTGGCCTGACTAAAGTAATTCTTCATTAATGGCTCATCTCACTAAAGTAATTAATAGTCATGTAGATTAGTGGTAATGGACATAGACCCTGGAGCTGGGGTTCAAATACAGCCACTAGCCATGGGACTTTGAGCAAATTTCTTGACTTCTCCTCAGTTTTCTCATTTGTAGAATGAGTGATAGAAATAGGCCCCATCTAAGGGGCTTGTAAGGGACTGAATGAATTAAAATACACAAATTGTTAGTGATGGCATCTGGCACATAGTAAGTGCTATTTGATCAGTAACTGATTGTTACTTATTATGCTCCCAGGGGAATTTGCTTTTCAATAGGAATGCTTCAAGATACCAACAATCTAAATTAAAAAGAAAGACTTTCTAATTGGGAAAATACCAGACAGCTTATGAGGCACTTAAAGAAAAAATGTGGACACATACTTTAAGAACGCTCAAAATATGACCTCCCCCTAATGTATGACAACTACTAGGGTCCAGATAATGGAGGGCCAGTGATATTAAATGGCCTGACTAGGGACAGAGTTAGTAAATAGTGGTGTTGGAGTTTATGGTGGTGGAGACTCGAGGTGTAGCATGAGGGATCTGGAACACAGAACTTCTAATGAGAGGATGCAGCCCAAAGAGCTTCAGATAGCTAAACATGTCTATTCTCAGATTCTCCAATCTGCATATCTTTCTAGGTGTGACTTCAGCCTCTGGGTAATATATTCAGGTGCCTCCAAGACATCTCAGTTTCTGTATCCCAGTGGAAAATCACACAAGCTTTGACTACACTGATCCTCTCTCCTGTCACACCCCGGCACCTGCTCAGTTATCCAAGCCAACAGACTGGAACACCCGAATTTCTTTCTCTCCACCTGTATTTTTCTTTAACGCCAAATCCTCTACCTTAATTCAGAGTACCACTTTCTCCTACTGAAATGACAACATTCACATAACTGATCTCCTCAATATCATTCCCATGACCCATTCTTACAATTATCTCTAGAATTATCTCTAGAAAGCATGAAAGATCATGCTAATCCCGCTCTTGAAACTACCGAGGCTCCCAGTTGCCCATGAGTTCAAGTTCAAATTTCAAAACACTGCTCCCAGGTTTCTGCACGATTTTGATTAGGGCCTACCTCTCCCTTGATTTCCTGATGCAGCTAATTGAGGTACGGGCCACCCTCTGGAGAACATTCTGCAATCTCTCAGCTCTGTGGAGTTCCCGTATGCTATTCCTTCTGCCTAAGATAGATCTTCCCTCAGGTGGTATTCCTGTATATTTGACACCTAGATCAGGTAACTCAGGAAAATAGTCCACCTTTTATATATGATTTGACCATGTATGTGTATGTATTCATATATAGTACACCTTCACGGTTTGTACTCTTTTACTATTTTCCATGTTAAAATCAAATTAAAACTTCAAGTAGGCATATAGAATT
The DNA here is from genome assembly GCF_964662115.1 of Mustela nivalis. NCBI lineage: Eukaryota > Metazoa > Chordata > Mammalia > Carnivora > Mustelidae > Mustela > Mustela nivalis. Next base: position 95,455,109 of record NC_139024.1, on the reverse strand, counting down.
ACAGAATGATGGTAACTCAAGTTCTGTGTCTTCATCTTTACAATTATGAGGCTAACATTGTTTATTTGAAATCTGTTGTTTTTGCAGAGGAATATTTTGTGCCACTCAGGTTGAAGACAATGACCGTGTTTGAAATGAGTACCCACGATTCTGCAGTGTTATTAACTTAGTCTAAAAATGCAAATATGTAGCTGAGCTGGAATGTGTTGAGGGCCGGATGTATGAACCGGGATTTCTCCAAATTAATTTTCACGCAGAATAAACTGTTTATGAAAGCAAACTTTAGGAATTAGATTTTTTTTTTTTTTTTAGCTGAATAAAATCTTCAGTCATTGTTTAGAAAGTAGAGCAACAAACAATTTTGGGGGGATAGAAGTATTTTATCGCTGTTCAGAATCATTGTTTAGAATCATTAGTGCCATGGGATAATAACATGCAGATTGACTTCTATTTGTCATTTTTTTTAAGCAATCTATCTTTGATGCGGCCCCTTATCATCTACACCTACTGCAAACCGTTTTTACTGTCATGCAGTTGACACTCTATGACTTTCTATGCCCATTTGATTTCTGTCTCTCTTCCTGCTTTATCTCTCTGCCTAACTTTAGCTTATTTCTACTACAACTAACTCCTACTAGTCCTTCATATCACTACTACTTCTTATAAGATTTTTTCGTAGGCTAGACTCCTTAAATTATACTAAATTAAACAACTGATGATATAAACTTCCAGTGTCCCAGCATATACTATATTTATGTTACAGGTCATCTTGCTCTTTTTTTTTTTTTTTTTTTTCTTCAAGTAAACTCTGTCCCCCAACGTGGGGCTCGAACTCACATCCCCAAGGTCAGGAGATCCATGCTCTACTGACTGAGCCAGCCAGGATGGGGACCTTGTTCCTTTTTTTTTTTTTTTTTAATTTCTTTTCAGCGTAACAGTATTCATTGTTTTTACACCACACCCAGTGCTCCATGCAATCCGTGCCCTCTCCTCTCTAATACCCACCACCTGGATCCCCCAACCTCCCACTCCCTGCCCCTTCAAAACCCTCAGATTGTTTTTCAGAGTCCATAGTCTCTCATGGTTCCTTTTTTAATGATCAATTTGCTAGTGCAAATTTTTCATTGCACTATAAGCTCTAGGAAGGCAAGGACTACACATTGTTTCAGGAATAATCAATTACTAAATTACAATTACTAAATAGTTGTTAAGTAAATGGATTTCCTCTCTACTCTTCTGTCAAGAAGTAGTCCAATTCCTAACAAGTGTAGACTGATTTATTCAGCTTTATTCCAACATGGTATCAGGATCAATCTTTTAAATTCTGTTTCAGAAAAGCCCACCTAAACTCTGTATGCCCACCTTTTGTGCCTGGGCCATCCAACATGAGGTTAGATCATGAGTAAATACTAATCAACATCCACGTGTCTGTGCCTGAGGCCCAGCCCAGTACACTACAGAAAGAACATGGGGTTGAAGGTAGGGGACCTGTGCTAACAAAAATCATTTGATTGTGTTTCCTATCTAGTCAGGAACATGCTCCCTCCTTTTATCATTTGTTGGAAAAGTAGTTCACACAAAATGCTTCAGGTAAATTCTCTTCTCCTTCAGAAAATATTTCCAGACTTCCTTTCAACATTTCTTGTCCCTCTTGAGTAGCCTCAGAATATTATTTGCCTGCTTTCTATGAAAGCACTTGTCATATTTTATTAGAATCTTTCGATTTTTTTTCAGTTTCTTCCACCAAATCATAATCTTTTTAAGAACATGGATTTATTTTTAATTTATGCTTGAATTCCAGCCATCAAATTTAGCACCTATCCATAACATATACTTAATATATTCCCGATTAATTTTAAATAGCTGAATTGAGGACCACCCACATATAGTGTTAACTGAAGTGAACCACAGAGGTGAACCTAGGTGGGCAGCCCTTCATCACTACCAGACTTGTCTCTCTTTCCATCATCAAGGCACACCCCTGGAATAGTTTTAAGACAACACCTCTCTCAATATTTCTTCTTTTCTTTGCATAATTGTCTTCTTCTATGCATCCCTATCTCATAGCAGCTAACTAGAAGGAATTTGGTCTCTAGGACTTGAGTCCTAGGGAGATAATCCTTACCAAGTGAGAGATAAATAATCTCCTAGAAGCAATTTACCATTTTCTAGATAATATCCCAATTTATTGTGCCCCTCCCCTGCATCTATGATCATATTCTTGACTCAGAGAAGATAGTATATTTCCAGTTCTCTAGCATATCCTATGGAATGACAACCTCCCTAAATTATAGCCTCTTATTTTCTTTCTAACAAACAGTCTCACATAGAGTTCACTTTGAAGTTTTGATCTCAGAATGAATCCCTTGGATAAATAGATCATTAGAAAAAGTTCATATTCCTTCAAAAATTTATGGAAAATTATTCTTCCCCCAAGCCATAAAATGCTCTTTTCAGAAAATTTAACATACCTTGGAGCTCAGTTTCATATGAGATCTTTTCTACTCTCTGAGTGTGAGAAGGCCCAGAAAATTGAAATACCATTGAGGAGTAAACAAATTGTTGTTTTTCCATACATTTTGGAGGTTATAAGTTATAAAGTGTACATTTTCCATACCCCAGCAAAGAAGACACATACATTTTCACTAACTGGCTGTCATGGATAAGATTATATGTCTGCTAAGGGCATATCTTAATGGGGTAGACTTCTTGGGTGTTTAATTATCCAATATGCTAACTCTAGGAAAGCTCAGGTAGAAAACATTTATCATTGTAGTTGAGCATGAGATCCAAGATGTATGAAAAGCAGTGGTTATAACAGTAATGTTTAACATCTATGCACATTCAATTACTAAACTATCAGACATACCTTATGGGAATTCCTCCCATGATATAAATAAGGAAGTCAAGGAACAGAAATGTTCAGAAACTTTCCAAAGTTCATAGAGCAAGTGAATGACAGAAACCAGATGGAAACCCACATAACTATACTCCGGAGCTCAGTTTTTATGTCTCCACTTCTAAAGTGTCCAACATTTCTACCAGTTGAATGTAAATTTCTATAAAGACCATATCCTTGTTTCTGCATCCCCATGCAGTGCTCACACCAAGATCCCATAATTCTTAATTACTTATACCATGCGTGAAAGAGTTAATTACAAGTGTGTTGAAGGTAAGAGCTGCCACATCTTGTATAATACCTTACAGAGTGCAAGTAACACTCAACTTTGCTTTTTTCCATTTTAGATTGATTTAAGCTTATTAAAACAAAGTCTGTAAAGAAAAATGCTTTTAAAAATCAAAACCACATTGAGATACCACCTTATATCAGTTAATGGCCAAAATTAACAAGACTATAGACAATAAGTGTTGGAGAGGATGTGGAGAAAGGGGAACCCTCTTACACTGTTGGTGGGAATGCAAGTTGGTACAGTCACTTTGGAAAACTGTAGAGATTACTCAAGAAATTAAAAATAGAGCTACCTTAAGACCCTGCAATTGCACTACTGGGTATTTACCCAAAGATACAGGTATAATGAAAAGAAGGGCCATCTGTACCCCAATGTTCATAGTAACAATGGCCACAGTTGCCAAACTGTGCAAAGAGCCAAGATGCCCTTCAACAGATGAATGAATAAAGAAGATGTGGTCCACATATACAATGGAATATTATGCCTCCATCAGAAAGGATGAATACCCAACTTTTGCATCAACATGGTTGGGACTCAAGGAGATTCTGCTGAATGAAATAAGTCAAGCAGTGAGAGTCAACTATCATATGGTTTCACTTACTTGTGGAGCATAAGGAATAACACAGAGGACATTGGGAAAAGGAGAAGAGAAGTGAGATGGGGGAAATCGGAGGGAGAGATGAAACATGAGAGACTGTGGACTCTGAGAAACAAACTGAGGGTTTTGGAGGGGAAGAATGGTAGAGGAGAAGGGTGTGTGTGGTGATGGGTATTAAGGAGGGCATGTATTGCATAGAGCAATGGGTGTGGTGCATAAACAATGAATCTTGGAACACTGAAAAAATATAATTAAATTTAAAAAAGATACTCTTCATTAATGACAATTTTGGAAAGAATATTTTGCTCAGAATGGGACAGTGGAAAGAGCAAAATAACAATAGCTAACATTTTTCTAATACTTAATATGAGCCAAGATTGTCATGGATTATCCTATGTAATTATTATAACAGCCCTCAGATTGCAGTTGCTACAATTATCCCTGATTTCAGAAGTGGGAAATTGGGTCTCAGAGTTACCAGGTATCTTGCTAGTTTACAAAGCTGACAAGTAGTAGAGCCAGGATGGAACCTAAGTAGTCTGTTATCATAGCTTGTTTTTTTGTTGTTGTTTTGTTTTTGTTTTTGTTTTTGTTTCATTAATAGCCATAATACAACACTGAGAAATGCCATCCCTCTTTTATATTGATTAATCTGGATTTACAAACATCTCAGATTTGTCTTATATACTCCCACGTATGGGTCTCGTCAAGGATTCTGGCCTTTCCTTGGGACTCCGTGTGCATATTTTCTGTTGATCGCTAGAGGGCAACCGTCATGTTTTCAGGGTGGATTGATGCCAACTGGAAATGCTGACTCTACAAAACAGGCAACCGCATGCAGTTTTGAAGGGAAAATTAAAAAAAATTAATTACCCACGAGTTCAACAAATATTTTTATGTGCCACGTTGGAGGCAAAGAGAGAGGTACTGTACTCCAGGAGTTTATGACATATTTGGAGAGATCTATACAGGCCTAATAAATCTAAAATAAGTAGTGTAGACAGTAAACTTTATAAGCAGAAACTATTATGAACCAAAGAAATAATATTGCATGAATATAGAGCGCTTTTAAAATTTCACACTCTTTGTTTCTACTTATTTGATTCTCACACTTTTCCATGGGAAGTGTAATCATCTCTACCTCGCAGATGAGAGAGGCAAAATAACTTGTCCCAGCCACTGGTGTGCTGTTAGTGTGGTGAGAATTTCACTTGCTTTTTCAAACCTCCTTCTAAACCATTGTTCTTCTGACTCTCACAGGGACTTAATGTACAACTGATAGGGACTGACCATTTTCATCACCTTGGTGTTTGTAGGTGATTGATCTTTTCTCTACTCTTTCCATCTGTCTAGATATACTTGGTGCATTTTTATTGTTGTTTGCAGAGTTAAAGCCTAAGATGGCTGAATAGAACAAACATGTGTGTGTGTTCTTAAATTTCATTTTAAAAAAACCCTACAACTCAGTTCTATGCCTCAGACCTTGTTTGCCAAGTTTCAACAAGGAGAGAATTTTTATGGTCAAATTATAAAACCCTGAAAATAGGACTTTATAATGGAAATGCTGATACAACCGTAACTATAGTATTGCAATTGCATCACTATAAGAAAATTGGTTTAGATAATATACCCTTCTGGAATGAATGCCGTTCTAAATGATTGTGCATCTCCATAAATCTAAGCTAACTCAGTAATTCAAAATTACTAAGATTTAAGTTTAGTACCAATAAGCAATAAACTTATGGCTACTGCTATAATAACTGTTGGTCGCTACACCCTTATTTCACAGCAGGTGGTCTGCTCCATGCTGGTTGCAGGCTGAATGAAAGCAGGCAACATTTTGAAACTAATTCCTGAAGTTGATGGGAGACTCCAGAGCCATTTCAACTGGTGAAATAGTGTTGTGTTTCATGCGTTTTTTTCTTTTTAAATTAAATGCTCTGAGACACTTGACCTTTCTGACAAATGAAGGGCAAACACAGCTTTACTTTCATTTCATGTCACAATTATAAGTCTCTAGATATTTAAAATTGTTGTGAGCAGATTGTTTTTAGCTCATAAGCCATTATTTCGCCATTAAAAAGGAAAGATAACTTATTTGTCATGGAATGGATTTCTTTGAGTCAAAAAAAATGAAAAGAGTCTTCATTTAATCCACTTACTTGACTCTGGCCAAGCAATCCAAGATATCTTGCTCCCTTATTCCTAATTTCTTTTTTAAACAGCCACATACTTTGTTTAAAATATAAGTTCAGGTCTAACGACTTAAAGATCCACTTTTAAATGATGAGGTAGACATCTGAAAACTTCCTTTCTGGTTTTATAAACATGTTAAGTAAGAAATAGTACCATGCAATCACTGATGGGATTCAGTCCTTCTGGTTTTAAAATCTAAGGCTTTTTTTTTTTTTTTTTTTTTTTTAATTTTGATGCAGTGTTGCTGTGAATTATAGCACAGTTTGTTAAGGAATCTTTGACAGGGACACCTGGGTGGCTCAGTCATTTAAGCATCTGATTCTTGGTTTCAGCCTAGGTCATGATCTCAGGGTCATTGCTGGCATTGGGCTCCATGCTCAGCAGGAAGTCTACTTGAGATTCTTCCCCTCTGCCCTCTCACTGCTAACACATGCTGTCTCTCTTCCTCTCTTCCTCTCTCTCTCACAAACAACTAAATCCTTAAAAAAAAAATCTTGTTAATAGCAATTTAGGTGACTTAGAGTTTGGCCTAGCTTTGTGTAATTTGAAGCTCAATGTTATCCCATTTTCTTTCTTTCTTTTTTTTTTTTTTAATACTTCTTTACATAGAACAGAACCTACACAGAATAGTTAATCGATCCTTTTCTTTTTTCCTTACTTTGAAGAAAGTGGGGTACATTTAAAGGAGAAAGTGGAATTAAAGATAAAGACAGAAGTGATTGATGTAGTCAAAATCTGGTGACAAGTATCGAAAATAGTAAAGAGCAAAGTTTAAAACCCTAACTGGACCATAATGTTGATTACAAAATAAAAAGAAATGATTTAAGCATCATGGATACCATGAAACAATAACTATAGTTTGAAATAGTTTTACAGAAACCTCAGTTGAAAATGATATTCTCTTTAGCTAGGGTTTTTCCCTTCAAATACAAACTATTAAACATTTTAATCACTTAATTTTTGAATATAAAAATATCAAATAAATTATATAATGCCTTTATTCTTGGACAGGAAAGCATATTTATTTTTTGAAATTTGTTATCAGTGCTTTGATTAAAATAATCATAATGGGTTCTAAAACTTGGAACCTTACAGACTTTCAGACCGTGTGTGATTACAAAACACTTTTCAGAAAGTTTCCAGACCGCTGAGCTTTGAGAGTTCATTGACTTGCTTGTTACTGTCTTATGAAGTCTTAGGCACCCCATCCCTATCAATCCATTTGAGGAACTGAGCCCCACACAATAATTTAGAATGTCACACTAAGGGAATGTTTAATCTTTCAGGTGGCATTTGAATCTTCTGTCGACTCGAAGACAGCATCTGAATACATGGAGGAAGGGGTTTCATGTGAGCATAGGATAGCAAAAGGGTGGTGTTGGAATTCGCACATCTATCCCCTGGTCTCTTTAGTAATGTCCTATGCCCACCTGGTCTGTTTGCCCTCCCAGATTCTGTGTCATAATTTTACTACTCTTGAACTTGTGGTTTATTCTTTCCTGACTCAGCTGGGGCCCAGCAGTCCTCCCCAATTACTAGGACAAACCTTTGTTCTCACTGGCATTGTAGACCCTCTCATAAAGAACTTTTAATTTAGGCTTTGGAAGTCCTTGAATCCAAGATCAATTTGTTCCTACAAGTGCCATGTTTTCTAACAATATCACAGTCAGACTTCTCGTTTACTTTTGTGGGTCCCTCTCCACATTTCCGAGTGCATGTGGAAAATTATGTATCTCACCCTAGCTGAGATTGGCATGGCAGTGAAGACACTTGGAGAAAGTTGTATCAAGTTCCTCCTTTGTCTAACCAGCCCATGTGGACAGGTTTTTGTTTTGCTCTGATCATGGTTGTCCCCAAGTTGGTACAAAAATAGTCTTAGTGGAATCTCTTCTTTAAGCATTAGAGTGGGGTGAAAACCTCTCTCAACCCAACTTGTCCATGTTTTCTCTGTCCATGTGGGAAGCTCTGAACAGAAATCTGTTCTGAGCTCTCTCCTACTTGCCCTTCTTTTGTTTAAATTCTTTTCATATTTTTCTGAAGCTGGAGGGGAATTAGCTTGTTTCTTTTTTTCTTGCCTGGATGGGTTACACCTGCATGTTACATTCTCCTCCTGCCTTAAGTGAAAAATGACTGTATCCATTCCCTGGTGTTACAATGATAAATTGATTGCAAGGAAGGAGAATATAACCTACTGTTAAGGGAAGAATGAAAGGGATTTCCTTCCCCTCTTTACTTTCAGGCTCTAACTTCTTACAGTATCAAAGTGTCTAGTTATTTCTGTTCCATTGGTACACACAGATATGATCATAGTAGTTGTTAAATAGTGAAATTCTTCTATCTTGTTGGTAAATGGCCAGTGTTCTAGTTCTTCACTGTCACACAGGCTAGTATGCTGGAACATAATGACTTTCCCAGGAATCATTAGTAAAGGGGCAATGCCTAGCATATCAGGGAAACTTCAGAACTCTGCTCCAACATCATGGTCGGCATCCTGACTGGTGATTGCCATGGTTATTCGTGTTGTAAAATATGGTGAATATCAACCTTGTAAGTTATTTTATGCAATTATTCCACTGCTTAAGACCTACTGTGAGCTTAAGTGACAATCAGTTTAACCTATGAGCTCACTAGAATCCACTTATCCCACCATGATCTGGTTAAATTCAGCCTGAACTCTACTTTCATGGTCTGCTGAGAGTGAGAACTCTTCTCATGATACATGAGGTTTTCCACAGTTGGCATTTCATGCTTCTCTTTGCCTTCGTACTCCCTCATCGGCACCTCTGCATTTAATTGGGCTTTAAAATGAACTTGCTTCTCTGGTAACTCCAAAATCTCCACTTGCATTAAATGGTATTGCAAATTTAATGAAAATTTAGGCGCCTTGGGGAAGGTTCACCATGCAGAGCCTGATAACCAGTATTCTGGTTTTTTATAACTCAACTCCCTGGAGCATCAAATTCTTTCTGCTTGGGCAGACACCTCTATTCTTATTCCTGCTTAGAGAATCAGTTTCTACCCAAAGTAAATATTTCAAAGAAGGTGCCAATGAAGCAGGATGTTTTTTCTAGCGAGTTCTAATACTGGCTGTTAATATAATATAATGCATCCATATTGTTATACAAGTGTGTCAGAATTACAAGTCATGTATATTAGATTTCTGTAATTTATTTTTTTTTAAGATTTTTATTTGTTTATTTGACAGATAGAAATCACACGTAGGCAGAGAGGCAGCAGAGAGAGAGAGAGAGAGGAGGAAGCAGGCTTCCCGCTGAGCAGAGAGCCCGATGCGGGGCTTGATCCCAGGACCCTGGGACCATGACCTGAGCCAAAAACAGAGGCTTTAACCCACTGAGCCACCCAGGCGCCCCTGTAATTTATATTTTTGAATGTAGGTGGAATTAATTCATTTTCATTATTAATTAACCATTTTGAATATGCCACAATTTCTTTATTCTCATCCTTGAAATTTATTTCTAATGATATTCTATGACAAATGATACTATTATGATTATTCTTATACCTATCTCTTGTAAGATAACTTCTGTTTTCATATGTCACATCTAGGCCTGACAGAAAAGACTGCATGAGACTGAAGATCCTGCTCTAGATGGAGGCTTTGTTGGAATGTGATTTCGAGCTGTTTCCTTTGGAGAGGCAGGGAATTTGTTCTACATATGGGAAGGGACTTATAGGAGTATTTGGTGAGCAGGAAGCCAGTTGTGCTTGAGACTGGTAGTCTGAATAATGTTCTCTTCTTTCTGAGACCATAGTAACTCCCATTTATTTTAGAGTTGAGTGGTCACTTAATTGGAATCTAGTAAAAGGAAGTCATAGATACCATTTTTAGGACTGGTCCATAAAATATTCCTATATGAGGTTATTTTCTCTTCTCCTTTCCTCAGTCACCTTAAAACCCAAATGTTGAAGGTACCAGAATCCTAAAATGGAACAAGACCCGGATTCCTGAATAAATGCTTGGAAGAGAGACTCCTTCAGATCACTGTTACCTATTTTGACATTACATGGGAAAGAAATAAAATTCCGTTATATTTAAGATATTATACAAGTTTGAGTTACTTTACTCTCATAGTTAACGTGTCCTGAATAATATACCTTCTTTCAATCTAAGGTTCCCATTCTAAGTTGTTATTTTAATTCCAGTTAGCTAACATACAGTATTTTAGTAGTTTCAGGTATACAATTTAGTGATTCAGCTACTTGCATACAACACCTGGTGCTCATCACAACTAGTGCACTCCTTCTCCCCATCACCTATTTCACCCAAACCCCCACTCACCTTCCCCCCAGTAACCATCAGTTTGTTCTCTATAGTTAAGAGTCTGTTTCTTAATTTCTCTCTCTCTCCTTTTTCCCTTTGCTCTTTTCTTTACTTTTTGAATTCCACATATGAGTGAGAGGATATGGTATTTGTCTTTCTCTGACTGACAGATTTTGCTTAGCATTACACTCTCTAGCTCCATCCATTTATTTCAAATGGCAAGATGTCATTTCTTTTCTATGGTTGAATAATAATTCCATTGTGTGTAGATATATACATCACCTCTTCTTTATCTATTCATTAATTGATGGACACACAAGCTGTTTCCATATCTTGCCTATTGTAAATAATGCTACAGTAAACGCAAGAGTCCATGTATCCCTTTGAATTGGTATTTTTATACTCTTTGGGTAAATTAACAGTAGTACAATTGCTGGATCATAGGACAGTTCTATTTTTAACTTTCTGAGGAATAAGGTTCCCTCTCTTTAAAATAGTGATAGTAGGGGCGCCTGGGTGGCTCAGTGGGTTAAAGCCTCTGCCTTCGGCTCAGGTCATGATCTCAGGGTCCTGGGGCTCTCTGCTCAGCAGGGAGCCTGCTTCCTCCTCTTTCTCTACTGCCTTTCTGCCTACTTGTGATCTCTGTCAAAGAAATAAAATCTTTAAAAAAAATAAAAATAAAATAGTGATAGTAAAAACCATTCAGCAAGGTAATTATGAGAAACTGGCCAAATGAAAAGTGTCTAGTACAATACTCAGCATAGTGATGCTCAATAAATGCTAGTCTTTTTTTTTTTTTTTTAAGAAGTTTTTGAGCATGGAAGAGGCATTAGACTTCACCCAAGCTAATTCCTTTACTGTCAAGGAGAACACTGAGATGCATATAGGATTATTTTATATATTTTTTAACATTTTTGTATTTTGAGGACCATAGCTTTCCAATAGGATTGTGAATGTAAAATTGTGGTATACTGAAAGAATTTTAGAAATAGAATTTTCACTGAATTTTTTCATTATCCCCCTGAAAGCAGTCTATATTAAGTGAATTTTTAAAAAACTTTGATAAACTTCTTCCTTTGAGGAGTATGGAGAAGCCACTTCTTAACCTAGAGAAGATTTAAGGAAAAGAGAAAAGAAGGCAATCTTGTGATGATTCTTCTGCTTCCCCTTGAACATTCTGGGACTTGCACCTTACACTGGTGTAAATTAGCTCCGTTCCCACAGGTTTTGTGACCATGAGTGAAGGCGAGTTGCAGCAATGGCTACAGGGGATTCTTAGATAAATATTAGCTACTTATAAAAAAGTTCCAACCTTGATCGATATATTATTTGCAGGCAAATACCTTTCCCTTCTAGCATATATGTTAACATAATCTTTAAGTCAGGAAGTGTATAATGACCGAAAATTTCAAGTAAATTCTCAAATTTTGATTCCTTCTAGCCTGTTACATGTTTGCTTTGATTTCTTCTCTTTTTTGTCTCACACAAAGATGACTTTCATTATGTCCACCATGTGATAAATTCTATCACTAATGTAATGACTACCACTGCTTTGAATATCAGTGGAGCATAGATTTGGATCAAAGGGAATGCAGGTTTAATGGACAATTTATTTGGAAGTAGCCATGTGGCTGGATTGAAATGTTACAGGTTGTTCAGTAAGAACTTTTCATCTTTAATTAATTTTGTTATCTGTCCTTGATATTACAGAGTGTTCTCAGCCTTAGAGATTTCACCTTATACTCAGCATGAGCATATTTCCATTTCAGAGATCACAGGAAAGAATTATCACTTCAAGATCACCTAAATTATACCTTGTTCTACTACATCAATTTCGGGTAATATTTCCTTCACCTTGAACTTATTTCTCATTTGATTACTTTTGCCATAACTTACCCTGCTATTGAAAACCTCCTTTTCTTTTCTTAAAATGATGCAAGATAATGTCTGTTCTAGCCTTTATCCAAGCAGAATTCTTTCTGCCCCATGTGGAGACTGTGAAATGTTATGTAGAAGTCATGAGTATCTCCTTATCATTTGAAATTTATTCTTGCAATTGCTCAATACACATACCATATTTTTTATAATCTGTTTCCTTGAAAACACTGTCATCTGCATCAAAATCTAAGAGTCTGGGTCATATTTATTTTTCCACTTTTTTTTTTTTTTTTTTTTACCATTGACATAAAGAGGCTTCCAAAGCCTGACTACCATCTATTCCTTGAGAAGATCATGGAAAAATACATTCTTGTGTTGTAAATCTTATAGACTGGGAGATTATTTACATCTCATAGAAGCAGAGAAAGAATTTCTAATTGCAAATTTTCTGAAGTACTTGCTTTAGGAAAATGGGGCTCAGGAGCTGATTGTCAGAAAGAAACCTGTCTAAATTGAGCCAAGGTGATGGGAATGGTAAGGCCATATTGATCGAGAACATGTGCAGATAGAACATTGTCTTTTTGTTTGCTGGGCCAAACTTGCTTTTTGTCTCTTGAGTAGTCTGAATAATGTCCTCAGAGAATATTTATAGTCTTTGAAATGTTCCCTGAGTTACCAGAGTAGAAAGGACCTTTGAACCATAGTTTTTTCTCAGTAGCCCAATGATGGTCATTTATGAAATGTTCACTAAGAAGTCCTTTGCCAGAATCATAAATTTCTTTGGTAAAAATAGAGTTTGAAAAGGAAATGTATGTTTATGAAAAGGATTTGTATGGGCCTCCAATGGCCTGTAGTCTAGTAGTTTTCAAAATGAGTTTCTATAGGAGCCAAGACTGCTGTGAAATTATTTCAGACCACCACGAAGATGGGAAGATGTAGAGACCTGTTTCTTCTGCTGCTGCTGCAGCTTGATTTTTAAAAGTCCATTTTATACACACAATTCCATTTTAAAAGCCTATAATTTATAAAGTTTGAAAATTGTCCTAAATTTTCAATTCCATATCTCACAGATGAGGAAAGAGATGCAAAGAAATGATGACTTGACCAAAGTTTGGTGGTTATGACTACATATTTTGGATAAAACATACCAGAGTAAGGATTCTAGTCCTTTGACTAACTATTTGCTTTTGGGAAAGTTATTTTCCTTCTCTTAATCTAGAAAATGTAGAGAATAATATCTACCTTTAGGTTCTTGTGGATACTGGATGAGATAACATCTTTTAAAGCACAGCACTAACTCAAGCTTTCAAGAAATCTTAAGACTAAACATTCTGATACTAAGAGTATAAAATACATTTTCAGGAACCAGTTAAATTGCTGTAGCATAATTTTAAAATGATGTCTTAATAATTTGAACATACATTATTTGTAATTGTGAAGTTTGTACCCAAGATGGCCTCCTTGAGGTTATAATAAACAGATGGGTATATTTTCTGAGACAATGCAAATTTTCTTATCAGACCATCTCTCTTTGAATGTGGCATTAATAAACTAAGCATAATGAAAACTTCTTAGGAGATTCTATGAATGAAGGAGTTTCCGATTTCTATTTAAGCCAGATCTGAACTGAGAAATCATATTAATGGATTCCTTACATTTAAGAAATCATTTACATCGAAAATTCTATTTTTCTTTATTTCTCTATTCTTTATTTCTCTATAATTTACACCAGGGAGTATGGAATTTTTTAGTGGACTAATTTAAAATATTGGATCATGTATTTATATCTAAAATATAATATAATCATTAATATTATAGGGCTGAGTCATTACGATAATTATTATTATTAAGCAACATTTATTCAGAATTTACTATTGTAGGTCTCTGGACCTTGACTGAGAAAACATTTGGATATTTTCTTTCACCCTCTGCACTGACTGTATGTTTGACTTAATTCTGACCTCCTCCTCCTTCCTGTTATTGTCAATAAACTATTTCCAATTTGTAAGACATTTGAGCCAACTCTACTATACAGGAATTGAAGACAGAGCATTTCTACTAAGGATCTGTAAATTTTACTTGTCACTACTGTTCTCAAAACACAAGATTGTTTTTGAATGCAAATACATTATCCTGAAGTATATTTTTAGTTTGAGTTTTCTTTCCTAAGGAAACATCAAATCCTATGTCTCAAAAAGTCCTAAAATTAGATATTATTCCTTAAGGACAGTATTTATAAGGAAATGCCTTTGCAATGACAAGGACTGTGTATATTCATTACTATAGCATCAAATTAGAAAATGGAGTGACAGACTTGCAGTCACTCTATGAAATCAATTTACATGTAATATGTATTTGAGGATTAATAGTCTGGATATAGAAAAATGTATTTAATATGTCAGTAAGGATTAATATTCTGAATATAGAAAAGTATATTTATTTAATATGTAAATGAAAATTAATAGTCTGAATATAGAGAAAAATGCATTTAATATGCAGGCAAGAATTAATAATGTATATGTAGAAAAACATGTATAAGCCTGGGTAGAACTTGCAATTCTTCTATGTCAGGCTCTTCATGTTTTACATGACATAGAAAACACAAGTTAGGTCAAGTGACATCTTTAAAACCACATAATTTATTATGCTAGAACTGAAACTAGATTCTCAACTAACATTTTCTTTACTGCTTCGTCTGGACATACACACACACAGAGAAACCTACTGATATCATAAAACTTTAGAATAAAATAAATCAAAAGTTGATTGTTCTTACTTTGACTAATAGGTGAATCATATATTCTGCAGCCAATTCAAACATCAATCATTTTTTAGCAGATAATTTATCACTAAATCACTTCTGAGTGTGTAAACCAAGCTACAACATTTATGTTAAACAGGTGAATAATTTTCTCTTTATTTTCTTTAGAAATCTCAATATTCAATAGTGAAGATTCTATGAAGATTCTTTCTAGCTACATGGGGTGCCTGGGTGGCTCAGATGGTTAAATGTCTGCCTTTGGCTCAGGTCATGATCGTAGGGTCCTGAAACTGAGGCCTGTGGCTGGCAGATTGCTCTTCAGGGAGTCTGCTTCTCCATCCCCCTCTCTCACCCTTCTCCCTGCTCATGCTCTCACTCATTCTCTCTCTATCACTGTTTCTCTTGAATGAATAAATTAAAAGAACAAAACAAAAAAAAGATTATTTCTAGCTATAAAAATACCCAGAAATACATTATTGACATTCATATCTATAGTGATGACAAAGGAACTAACACATATTGAGTACTGTTCTAAAGATTTTCTATATTAGCTCACTGTTCCTCACTAGTTATCTGTCTATTCATAAACAAGTCATTCATGCATTTATTTATTCATTCAACATATCTTTATGTTTTAAAAGATTTTATTTATTCATTTGAGAAAGAGAGAGCACAAGCAGGAGGAGAAGCAGAGGGGTAGGGAGAAGCAGACTCCCTACCAAGCTGGAAGCCTGACATGGGGCTGAATCCCAGGACCTAGTGATCATGACCTGAGCTAAAGGCAGAGGTTTAGCCTTCTGAGCTACCCAGAAGCCCCTCAACACACTTTCAAACAAATGTATACTGTAAGGTTTTTATTTTTAAGTGAGGAGCATACCAATTATTAACTAAAAATAAAGATAAAGTGTTATTACTTCTGCAAGCACCTTTTCTTATACTTTCAAATAAATTAATTTCTTTTACAGTGGATTCACACCAAACTTTTAGAAAACTGTTGGCATTCTCTTGACAACACGAGAAAATTCTTGATGACAAAAAGTAGATTGAAAAAGAGTTAAGTAAAATCAAGAGATACATATTTCTTCTAAATAAAATAAAATGTCTTCTAAAATGTTTCTTCACGTGTAATATAGCAAAAATATACAAAGATTGAAATTCTTAGGATGTTTCGCACTTTGTAAAATATCAATAGTTTATTGCTGTTCAACTGAATAAAAAATAAATATATTAGGTACAAAGTGATCACAGAATGCCAATCAATGAATCAAGCCTTTCTAAATTATCCAGTTGTCTATGATTTAAAATTTGTATCAGTGTCTGTAAATTGAAACCTATTTAAATGCTATGTAATGTCATATTCAAATAAAAAGTGTTGAAAAAAATAGTCTAGCTCTGCTTCATGAGGTAGAATCTGTGTTTAATGTGTTGGACATCCAAAGTAAAAGACTAAGTAAGATGGTGCTTAACTCTCAAAGAAGGGAGGATTTCCATGTTCTCCACAGGATTAGACTGGAGTCACAAATAATCCTAAATAAGTCTGCATTAATATTTTCATTTTGCTGGTTTTTTTTTCTTGAGATTTAATAAATAAAATATCCAAAATAAACTTCTTCTTTTTTTTTTTTTAGATTTTATTTATTTATTTATTTATTTATTTATTTATTTATTTGATAGCGATCACAAGTAGGCAGAGAGGCATGTAGAGAGAGAGGGGGAAGCAGGCTCCCCGCTGAGCAGAGAGCCTGACGTGGGGCTCGATCCCAGGACCCCAAGACCATGACCCGAGCCAAAGGCAGAGACCCAAACCACTGAGCCACCCAGGCGCCCCTCCAAAATAAATTTCTAATTGGCTACAGTCCCTGGAAGTAACAATATTGCACCTTTGTCCTACTCTTAGAGGTAATAATATTGCACTTTTGTCCTACCTTTGGAAAGGAATAAATATAGAAAATTAAATAAAAAAAGACCTTTCTTCTCTGCTCTTTTCTTAGGGTTTATTCATAGGAGTTTTGATAACAGAAAAGGTACCCAATAATTTACTTTTGAGAGAATTTGTAATTTAGTTGTAGTGAGTCAGATAACATTTATTCTCATCCACAGCAACCAAATACACTACATCCTTCCACAGTTATACTACAGTAACTAAAGCATTAATAGGCACATTAATAGGTGTTTGATTAATTTCTGTTGAATTCATCTTATGTAGAGACAGTCTTAAATGGTCTTCCTCTATGTTGGCTGATGATAAAATTCTCAGTCATGTGCTTTCCAACAAGTTCTTAACTTTCCATAAAAATCCCTCATTTTAAATTCAGATTTTAGGGCGCCTGGGTGGCTCAGTGGTTAAGCCGCTGCCTTCGGCTCAGGTCATGATCTCAGGGTCCTGGGATCGAGTCCCGCATCGGGCTCTCTGCTCAGCAGGGAGCCTGCTTCCTCCTCTCTCTCTCTCTCTCTGCCTGCCTCTCTGCCTACTTGTGATTTCTCTCTGTTAAATAAATAAATAAAATCTTTAAAATAAATAAATAAATAAATAAATTCAGATTTTACAGAGTGAAGAAATTGGTTATAAAAGGAAAAAATATTGGACATATCTTTATTACTTTGTACATAAAGTTTTACTAAGATCCTAAATATGCATGTTTTGATAGCAAACACCTCCGTTGATGTAGAATAAGAATAACTAATGTTCATTGGCACCCTTTCTCCCCAGATTTTTAGTGCACTCTTTGGGCACTAAAGGGGTAGAGAGAATCAATGGACTATTGCTCTTAATGTCTCCCTATTGGGATCTCAGAAATGATTTCAGCCACTCTTCTCCAGTATCTGCTTTAATAAACCATGGAAAAATTATGGATGATCTCAGAAATAATTTCATGCTTCATAGAAAAAAATAGAATTGAACTTTGACTTTTTAACATGGGATGATTATGCTTAGACACTCATAAAACCTACTTGAGAGGATAGACCTTTCTTCAGGGTACAACTAATCTAGATAAGATAATTTTCAAACAAGTCGGTATGCCATCATTGTTTATGTTAATAGATATTTTAAATAAAAATGTTAATTGATTATAAAATCATCCAACCACTTCAGATCTCAGTATTTCTATGTGTAAAATTAAATGTCCTCAATGGTAATATCAGTCCAAAATTCTGTTTTGTATTTCTCCTGAAATTCTTATATTGGGGACATTAAAATGATAAATGTGGCTATATAAAACACGTACTTCCACAGTATCATGTGAATTACTGCAGGGTTACTTTCAATCTTGGTCACATAGTAATTTATACCCATAATCTTGTAACTGTTAAAGTTTCTTAGAGAAACTAGCCTCAAGAGAAATCAATAGATGGCATTTTTGTGTGGCAATACACGAACTTTGTCTACCAGTATCTCTTTGAACATTCAACCAAGCATAGAAATGTTCTTCCTTTTAACAAGCCTCAGTAATCAAGACTGTGTGGAAGAGTTCTATAAGTGAAAGTATTTTTTTTCTTTCTTATTTCAACAATACCTAAGTTAAGACAGAAGATCTGTGAGCTGTTTTCTCCTAAGAAATCATTTACAATGAAGACCCTTCTTTCTTTCTCTATTTTGTCCTTTGGTGTCTTCATTCCACCAGGTAACATGAACATTAGCCACAGGGATCAGCACTAAGTGGGATGGGGGTCAGGATTGTTTTTAAGTTAAGTCATTAACGTTATAAAATCATTACATTAATACTATTGACAAGACCATATTATATTTATTTACAGCCCCTAGATGGAGAATATATTTGAATACATTTTCAGGACAATTCTCTAGTAAAGTTTGCAATCACTTTGATGACACTAGTATATTTGAAAAAAAAAATTGAGAATGGAATGAATTTATGCTTGCTTGCAATTTATTCATTTCATATTTATAGTATTGATAGCAGAGGTTAAGTGAGGTTAAATGGCTTACCAAAGTCCAAAAACTAGCTGTACATCACTTCCATTTAAATTCTTTTTTATTTTGCTACTTTCTCTGGATCTCCAAGATACCTTCATTATTGAGTTCAGAGGAGATCACCATAAAATAAGTCTATAGTCACCCATTCTCTTACCGCTACTCTGTTCTGACACTCAAATGAAGTAACTTTTTAACTGACATTTTCTCACCAAAAAGAGACTGAACTTCAACTGATAATGTAACTCAAGAACATGGACTTAATTTGAGTGAGAATAATGTTTTCCTTCATCATCTTTATTAAAGTTTATTAAAACATGTTCACTAAAATTCTCCATATTTCTAAAAATTTCTAAAAATTTTCTGAGTACTATGTAGAATTATATAGACACAAATAAGCAGTGATGCTTTTCTCCTAATAGCAATGAAGTTAATAGCTAACATCTCTTCTGCCTTTTTCCTTATTAATTTATTACTCCTTACAGTGGTCATGTGAGATAATCTTATTAAAAGCCAAGTCATTCATTTACTCAGTCAACCTAATTTTGAAGAGATGTATTTTTACAATCTTATCATTTTTTGAAACTCTTTATAGTATATAGAACCATGAAATAAAGGCAAATACATTATTGTCTTTATTTTGGAAAACAAACTTTTCTCATGCTTTTGAAGTAATCTTTTTCTCTTTTGCAGTAGGCTGTGACCAACCTATTACCAATCCTATGCCACTATTGATGACCAACTGTAGAAAAAGTTTTGAGAAACTATACTCAGAGAGGTATAATTCTTCCACAATATTGTAAAAGCGAAAAATAGTACAAAGAAAAACAATCCAGGTAAATAAAGCAAGTAGAATTTTATGTTGCAGTTTTAATCACTATCTATCAAAAAATGAAGGAAATATCCAATGTTCTCTTTCCCACTCCCATTTACTTAACTTTTCTCGTCTTTCAACTTCTAGATTTACGAAAGTTGAATTTCATGTTCAGAATAAGAAAGAAATCTCATTTTAAAGTCGTAGGGTCTTATTTTTTATAAAACTCTATCTAGACAGATGTACCTACTATTTCCAAAAGGGAATGTTCTCCAATCATTGCTTCTAGCATCCTTAATATTTTTAAAAATGTTGGCGCCACTATGCTTGGAAGTCAAATGAGACTGCTAAGCTGTCTTAGTTTCCCTCTTATGTGACCACTGGCAAAATTTCTTTTAGCCAATCACCATTGTTCCTTGTACATAAGCCTGATGTCTTTGGATACACAAAATATAATTGTCACATAGAGAGGGTAATTAAGGTATTCTTACTACTTCCAGGAATGCTGTGATTAAAAGAACTTGGAAAGGTGATTGAGGAAGAAGAGTCTAGACTAGGTGTTGGGGATTTATTTAAAGATTTTTTTTTTTCACTGTTTTTGTCTTTATCTCAATTATTTTTTAGAATATCATTTAGCAAAGTGTCTTCTCAAACACCATGTGAGTGATACAAATAAATATCTATGCAAAGGTAAAGAAAGAGGGTTTGTCTTTGTGACAGTGTTCAGAAAAGACTTTGTGATGAGATTAGTGGCCAAGTTAATTTAGGGGCCAAGTATTTTGTGTGTGTTGTTGTTGTTATTTTTGTTTTGTTTTGGTTTTGGTCCACGTATCATTGCTGAAATCTACCACAGAACAAGATAAATATAGTAGGTGCTCAATTAAGACTTATTTAATGAATCAATGAATAAATGGATAGATGCATGGGTAAAGGGAGTGAGGAAAACCAGAAAATAGTCTTTGGGAATGCACATATTTAGAGGACAGAAAGGGGGGAAAAAGGAAGAAGGATATTTTTAAAAAAGAATAAAGGACAGAGGCATGTAAGAAACTGTCAATTTTGGGCTCATAATGACAAATTTGAGGATTATTCTTTGAAGATATGTTAACATTAGCTAAGTCAAACTGTGCTCAAATTTGATATAATACTTAAACTATATAGAAAAATAATTTGTTTTTGATTTATTATAAATTGTTTAAGTTCTGTTGTATATCACATCACTTCAATTATACTATGAAGAAAATAAGTTTAAGGAAGACTCATCCTTTATTGGAGTTATGTATATTCAGTCACAGCTGTTGTTTTGAGACATTAGCAAAATAAATATCATTGTTTTGGCTTTCAGATATTGTTGGCAATGTGTATAAGTAGAAAAGCCAGCATTTATGATATAAAAAATTTAAAAAGTTTGCATTTACTCACTATGGCTGGATATGTATAAGATTAAATTTTCCCTTGGACTGTAATCTGCAATTCTGGAATTCTCACTCCTCAAAGTCAAAATTACCTTGGTTGTAATATACATTTATTTATCCATGTATCTCTAAGTATCTGTTTTTGTTTCTCTGTATATCTATCAATATTTCTCTACATATGTGTGGTTTTATATGAACTTAGAGAATTATGTTATTATTTTATAATTTAAAAATAATTTAATTTATACTAATTACAGAGTTACATTAATATACAAAGAAAAGGTACATTTTCTCTGGTCACCTTCATTTCAAACCTAAGATTAAGTACTCACTGTCTTCTAAGATTCTTCCTTCTTGGCTATAACACTGCTTGGTCAATACTTCACATGAAGAATTCCTTTAGTTCTTCTATAGCAGCTGGGCCAAGCCATAGAATGGAATATTAAAATTACAAAATATATAATTTGCAAAATGCTTATATCTAAATATATAAATAATTCTAGTAAATCAAAAGAAAAAATTCAGTAGAAATTATGTAATTTGTAAAATTGTTTTTATCTTCATTAGCAATCAGGAGAATATAAATTTAAAGCATGATAAAATATCACCACACATTTAAAAGCATGTTTAAATTATTTTAGTTTGAGAATACAAAGCATGATAACGCAAATGAAATAGTAAGAATTTTCTTTTTCTTTGTTTTTAAGTTCCAGGGGGTACAGGTCTGAATTGTCAGGCTTACACACTTCACAGCACTCCATACCACATACCCTTATCCAATGCCCATGACCCAACTACCTATTTCCTACTCTCCTCCCCCAAGCAACCCTCAGCTTCTTTTGTGAAATTAAGAGTCTCGTGGTTTGTGTCCCTCCTGATTCCATCTTATTTCATTTTTTTCCTTCCCTACCCCCTAAACACCCCACTTTGCCTATCAAATTCCTCATATCAGAGAGATCATATGATAATTGTCTTTCTCTGATTGACCTATCTCACTCAGCATAATACACTCTAGTTCCATCCATGTCATTGCAAAGGGCAAGATTTCATTTCTTTTGATGGCTGCATAGTATTCCATTGTGTATATATACCACATTTTCTTTATCTATTCATCTACTGATGGACATCTAGGTTCTTTCCATAGTTTGGCTATTGTGGACATTGCTGCTATATATATTGGGGTGCATGTGCCCCTTTGGATCACTGCATTTGTATCTTTAGAGTAAATACCCAGTAGTGCAATTGCTGGGTCATAGAGTAGCTTTATTTTCAACTTTTTGAGAAACCTCCATGCTGTTTTTCAGAGTAATTGCACCAGCTTGCATTTCCACCAACAGTGTAGGAGGGTTCCCTTTTTTCCACATCCTCGCCAACATCTGTCGTTTCCTGACTTGTTAATTTTAGCCATTCTGACTGGTGTGAGGTCATATCTCATTGTGGTTTTGATTTGTATTTCCCTGATGATGATGAGTGATGTGGAGCACTTTTTCATGTGTCTGTTGGCCATCCGGATGTCTTCTTTGCAGAACTGTCTGTTCATGTTGTCTGCCCATTTCTTGATTGGATTATTTGTTCTTTGGGTGTTGAGTTCGATAAGTTCTTTATAGATTCTGGACACTAGTCCTTTATCTGATATGTCGTTTGCAAATATCTTCTCCCATTCTGTCAGTTGTCTTTTGGTTTTGTTGGCTATTTCCTTTGCTGTGCAAAAGCTTTTGAGCTTGATGAAGTCCGAATAGTTCATTTTTGCCCTTGCTTCCCTTGCCTTTGCCAATATTTCTAGGAAGAAATTGCTGCAGCTGAGGTTGAAGAGATTGCTGCTTCTGTTTTCCCCAAGGATTTTGATGGGTTCCTGTCTCACAGTGAGGTCTTTAATCCATTTTGAGTCTATTTTCATGTGTGGTGTAAGGATATGGTCCAGTTTCATTTTTCTGAATGTGGCTGTCCAATTTTCACAACACCATTTGTTAAAGACACTGTCTTTTTACCATTGGACATTCTTTCCTGCTTTGTCAAAGATTAGTAGACCATAGAGTTGAAGGTCTATTTATGGGCTCTCTATTCTATTCCACTGATCTATGTGTTTTTGTGCCAGCACCATACTGTCTTAATGATGACATCTTTGTAATAGAGCTTCAAGTCTGGAATTGTGATGCTACCAACTTTGGCTTTCTTTTTCAACATTCCTCTGGCTATTAGAGGTCCTTTCTGGTTCCATATGAATTTTAAGATTATTTGTTCCATTCTTTGAAAAATAATTGATGGTCTTTTGATAAGGATTGCATTAAACATGTAGATTGCTTTAGGTAGCATAGACATTTTCACAATATTTGTTCTTCCAATCCAGGAGCATGGAACATTTTTCCATTTCTTTGTGTCTTCCTCAATTTCTTTCATGAGTACTTTAAGTTTTCTGAGTATAGATTTTTGGCTTCTTTGGTTAGGTTTTTTCCTAGGTATCTTATGGTTTGGGGTACAATTGTAAATGGAATTGACTCCTTAATTTATCTTTCTTCTGTCTTGTTGTCTGTGTATAGAAATGCAACTGATTTCTGTGCATTTATTTTATATCCTGACACTTTCCTGAATTTGGGTGCAAGTTCTAGCAGATTTGGAGTGGAGTCGTTTGGATTTTTCACATAAAGTATCATATCACCTGCAAAGAATGATAGTTTGACTTCTTGCCAAATTGGATGCCAATTTGTTGTCTGATTGCTGAGGCTAGGACTTCTAGTACTATGTTGAATAGCAGTGGTGATAATGGTCATCCCTGCTATGTTCCTGACCTTAGAGGAAAAGCTCTCAGTGTTTCTCCATTGAGAATGATATTCACTGTGGGTTTTTCATAGATGGCCTTGATTATATTGAGGTGTGTATCCTCTATCCCTACACTTTGAAGAGTTTTGATCAAGAAAGGATGCTGTACTTTGTCAAATGCTTTTTCAGCATCTATTGAGAGTATCATATGGTTCTTGTTCTCTATTTTATTAATGTATTATATCACATTGATTGATTAGCAGATGTTGAACCAACCTTACAGCCCTGGAATAAATCCCACTTGGTTGTGGTGAATAATTCTTTGAATGTACTGTTGGATCCTATTGGCAGGTTCTTTGGAAGAATTTTCGCATCTGTGTTCATCAAGGTTATTGGTCTGTTATTCTTTTTTTTATGGGATCTTTGTCTGGTTTGGGGATCAAAGTGATGCTGGCTGGCCTCATCAAATGAGTTTGGAGGTTTTCCTTCCATTTCTATTTTTTGGAACAGTTTCAGGAGGCTAGGTATTGATTCTTCTTTAAATGTTTGGTAGAATTCCCCTGGGAAGCTGTCTGGTCCTGGGCTCTTGTTTGTTAGGAGATTTTTTAAAAAAAAATTTTTTTTTTTTTTTATGTTAGGAGATTTTTGATGACTGCTTCCATCTCCTTACTGGTTATGAGTCTGTTCAGGTTTTCTATTTTTTCCTGGTTCAGTTGTGGTAGTTTATATGTCTCTAGGAATGCATCCATTTCTTCCAGATTGTCAAATTTGCTGACTTATTGTTGCTCATAATATGTTCTTATAATTGTTTGTATTTATTTGGTGTTGGTTGTGATCTCTCCTCTTTCTTTCATGATTTTATTTATTTGGGTCCTTTCTTTTCTTTTTGATAAGTCTGGCCAGGTTGTTAATTGTTTCAAAGAACCATCTCCTAGTTTTGTTGATTTTCTCTACTGTTCTTTTGGTTTCTATTTTGGTTTCTATTTCATTGATTTCTGCTCTGATCTGTATTATTTCTCTTCTCCTGCTGGGGTTAGACTCTCTTTGCTGTTCTTTCTCCAGCTCCTTTAGGTGTAGGGTAAGGTTGTGTATTTGAGACCTTTCTTGTTTCTTGAGAAAGGCTTGTATCACTATATATTTTCCTCTCAGGACTGCCTTTGCTGTGTCCCACAGATTTTGAACCATTGTGCTTTCATTATCATTTGTTTCCATGAATTTTTTCAATTCTTCCTTAATTTCCTGGTTGATATATTCATTCTTTAGTAGGATGCTTTTTAGCTTCAATGTATTTGGGATCTTTCCAACTTCCTTCTTATGATTGAATTCTACGTTCAGAGCATTGTGATGTGAAAATATGCAGGGAATTATCCCAATCTTTTGGTACCATTTGAGACCTGATTTGTGACCCAGGATGTGCTATCTTCTGGAGAATGTTCCATGTGCACTAGAGAAGAACGAGTATTCAGAACATGTTCTGAATATATCTGTGATGCCCATCTGGTCCAGTGTGTCATTTAAGGCCTTTATTTCTTTGTTGATCTTTTGCTTAAATGATCTGTCCATTTCAGTGAGGGGGTTTTAAAGTCACTTACTATTATTGTATTATTGTTGATGTGTTTCTTTGATTTTGTTATTAATTGATTTATATAGTTGGCTGCTCCCATGTTAGGGGCATAGATATTTAAAATTGTTAGATCTTATTGTTCAATAGACCCTTTGAGTATGATATAGTGTTCTTTCTCATCTCTTATTATAGTCTTTGGCTTAATATCTAATTTATCTGATATAAGGATTGCCACCCCAGCTTTCTTTTGATGTCCATGAGCATGGTAAATTGTATTCCACCACGTCACTTTAAATCTGGAAGTGTCTTTGGGTCTGAAATGAGTTTCTTGTAGACAGCATATTGATGGGTTTTGTTTTTTTATCCACTCTGATACTCTGTGTCTTTTGATTGGGGAATTTTGCCCATTTACATACAGGGTAACTATTGAAAGATATGAATTTAGTGCCATTGTATTGCCTGTAAAGTGACTGTTAATATATATTGTCTCTGTTCCTTTCTGGTCTACTACTTTTAGGCTCTCTCTTTGCTTATAGGACCCCTTAGAATATTTCCTGTAGAGCTGGTTTGGTGTTCACAAAATCTTTTAGTTTTTGTTTGTCCTGGAAGCTTTTCATCTCTCCTATTTTCAGTGATAACCTAGCTGGATATAGTATTCTTGGCTACATATTTTCCTCATTTAATGCTCTGAATATATCATTACAGTTCTTTCTGGCTTGCCAGGTCTCTGTGGATAAGTCTGCTGCCAATCTAATATTTTTACTATTGTATGTTGCAGACTTCTTGTCCTGGGCTGCTTTCAGGATTTTCTCTTTGTCACTAAGACTTCTAAGTTTTACTATTAGATGACAGGGTGTGAACCTACTCATTGATTTTGAGGGGGGATTCTCTGTGCCTCCTGGATTTTGATGTTTGTTTTCTCTGCCATATTGGGGAAATTCTCTACAATAATTTGCTCCAATATGCCTTCGGCCCCCCTCTCTCTATCTTCTTCTGGAATCCCAATTATTCTAATATTGTTTTGTCATATGGTATCACTTATCTCTCAAATTTTCCCCTTTGGCCCAGTAGTTTTTTCTCTCTTTTGCTCAGCTTCTTTATTCTTTGTCATTTGGTCTTGTATATCACTAATTCCTTCTTCTGCCTCATTTATCCTAGCAGTAAGAGCCTCCATTTTTTATTGAACCTCATTAATAGCTTTTTTTTTTTTTCAGCTTGGTTAGATTTCAGTTCTTTTATTTCTCCAGACAGGGTTTCTCTAATATCTTCCATAACTTTTTTGAGCCCAGCGTGCACCTTGAGAATCATCATTCTGAACTCTAGATCTGACATATTACCAATGTCCATATTGATTAGGTCCCTAGCCTTTGGTACTGCCCCTTGTTATATTTTTTTGTTGTGAGTTTCCGACTTGTCATCTTATCCAGATAAGAAAAATGAATGAGAGAATAACATACTAAAAAGGTGACAAAGTCCCCATAAAAATGTATGCTAACCAAATCAGAAGAGACCCCAAATCAGGGGTAGAAGAAAGAGGGTAAAAAGAAGTTTAAAAAATTAAAAAAAAAAAAATATATATATATATAATTTTATTTATTTATTTATTTATTACTTTTTTATTTTATATTTTATTTTCATTTTTAATTATATTTATTTATTTTATATAAAATATATTTATTTGTATATTATCATATATATATAGATAGATAGATAGATAGATAGATAGGCTGGTGAATAGAACAGAGCCACCCACTTGATTTTGTGTGTATTTTGCTCCCTCAATAGAAACTTCCTCCCAAACTCTTAAAGAAAGAAAAAGTTATATATATAGAAAAGTAAGGGTAAACATGATTAAAGAATGGAATATGACTGAAGAGATGAAAATTTTAAAAAATTCCAAAAATGGAATTGATAAAATAAGTTCGTTGGAAAAAGAAAGAAAAAGAAAGTGGAGAGAATTTGCTCAGGCTGGAGACTAGAAAAAAGTCCTGTGCTAGATTTAGGGTAAAGTTTTATTTATTAGAAGAAATTGTATCTCAAAATTTTTTAGGAAAAAAAACCCTATATGTATACAAAAATAAAGTTAGGTACAATGAAGGATAAAATATGTCTGTAATAATGAGGGTTTAAAAAGATTTTTTTAGAAAGGTGTTA
Source organism: Mustela nivalis (assembly GCF_964662115.1). Classification (NCBI taxonomy): domain Eukaryota; kingdom Metazoa; phylum Chordata; class Mammalia; order Carnivora; family Mustelidae; genus Mustela; species Mustela nivalis. The sequence continues at coordinate 95,427,568 of NC_139024.1, read as the reverse complement.
TGAAGATAAACTAATTAAATAATGTTAAAAGAGGAAGGAGTAAAAGTTAAAAATTAGAATTAGAAAAAAATGAAATTAAAAAAAATTAATTAACTTTGCAAGACTAAAGAATCATGGGGAAAAAGCCATAAATTCCATGCTTTGCTTTTCCCTCCTCTGTAAATCCATTGTTCTCCTTGATCAGTGAGCTTGGTCTTGGCTGGATGTTCTTGATGATCTTCTGGGAGAGGGGCCTATTGTAGTGATTCTCAAATTTCTTTGCCAGAGGTGGAATTGCTTTACCTTTGCCAGGGGCCAGGCCAAGTAATCTGTTTAGGTTCACTCTTGGGAGCTTTTGTTCCCTGAATGCTTTCAGTAGAGCTCTGGAGGATGGGAATAAAAAATGGTGGCCTCCCAATCTCTGGCCCAGAGGATCTGAGAGCTCAGGGCCTAAATCCAAAGTGAACCCTTGGAGAAAAGTGGTCAATTACTCCAATCTCCCTGGTTTCCTGGCTGTGCTCTGAGCTCTTCTGGCCCATGAGTGAGTGCTTCTCTCTCTGGTACATAGCCCCATTTGGAGTCTCCAAATGGGAGAGTCTCCAAATGCTCTGCTCTTCCAGTGGATAAAGGTGGGTCTCCCCAGATCTGCCACTTGTGTGGTCCCTGCTCAAAGAGAAGTGGTCTGACTGTGCCATGGATCACAATTTAAGGTAACCCCAAGCTGAGAGCTCACTCCTTGGCTCTGTCTCTGTAGCCAGCTTTCCTGCTCTGATACCTGAAAGTCCTGCTATACTCATACGTCCAATCTTTCAGTGACCCTGTGGGACCTGAGACCACACTGTCCCTGTGAGGGCTCCACCCCTGCTTAGCCTCTGGACTGATGTCACTCAGTGGAGCAGACTTCTAAAAGTTTGACTTTTGTGCTCCATTGCTCCCCCACTTGCTGGAAGCCAGCCTCTGCCTCTGTGGTCTATCTTCCTGTCACTTCAGATTCACTTCTCTGCACATCCTACCTTTCAGAAAGTGGTTGGTTTTCTGTTTCTAAAATTTCTTCTCCTTCTCTTCAACTCCCTCCCTGCTCTTACAGATTGGATCTGTTAGGTTAATCTTCCTACACTTGTGTAGGCTACTTACTTCTCCACAGTTATCAGGCACTCTCGAAATAGTAAGAATTTTCATTCACAGATGAAAACAGTGAGATTGGTAGCACCAATTTAAAAAACAATTTGTTACAATCCATTGTAGTTGAAGACATGTATAGTCTATGATATAGATTTCCATTATGAATATGTCCACCCAACAGAAGACTGTTACATATGGTTGAGGAAAGAGTACAAGTATATTAAGAGCAAAATTATTTGCCATGTAGCAAATAATCTATATGGTCATAAAAATTTCAATAGATGAATGAAGAGTATATCATATGAATAGCATTTTTACTTTATTTAAAATATGTGTATAAAAAACCTTTACAAAATATTTTACTGGAAAAAGATGGACAAGGGTTTGTTTAATTAGACAATGAAAAGGTCTCTGGGATTAAAGCTTGCCTAAAGACATCCGTGACAATGGCTTAGTAGGGCCTGATTATATTTATCCAAGATGACGGATATGTATTTCATAAGACAAGACATTTCATGATCTTTATAAAACCTTTAAATGTTAAAAAGGCATTTGTTATATTGAGCTAAAATCTGGTTCTATGTTAATCCACATCATTTATTTACAGTTTTGTTTTTGATGATACAGGAAATAAATGAAAACCTTCTCCTGTATTTCAGAACTTCTGTTAGAATCAGCAGATCCTTACCTCATTCCTCATGATTGTTGAGGTTACAAAAAGGAATTAAAGTGCAAAGTGAAAGAGTGAAAAGTTTTAAAGTCTCTATAGCTTCAGAAATGTTCATGTTAGAGAAAAGGGAAAGTAGTACTGAAAAATTCACAGCCTTGTTGAAATGTTTTCTGTTTGTCTTTTCTGTTTATTTTCTATTCCTTATGTTAACCTCACAAAGTATTTGTTTTTTAGTGAACATTTCCTGGGGGTGAAAGTGGGGTACAGAACTAAGAAGAGGTGAGATATTGAATTAAACAAACAAACAAACAAACAGTATTTTTTAGCATTTTAGAACACTAAAGTCAGGTTTCAATGAACAAGGAAACCTTGTGGAGGGGGAAAAGATTCACAATAGAACAGAACTAAGCATGAATAATAAATGAGAGATAAGATGGAGATTGTCTTACTCATATTCATTAGGGATGAACAAGAGATACAGAAGAAGATGTTATGATTTTGCAAGCTCTCCAGATATTCCTTACTGATTTATGACTTGATTAGTTGAAATGTGTAGGAGTAGGACATCTAGATTTGGAAGAGGATGCTTGCTGATTTCCTTGGTTTGCTCTGATATACATAGGGATAGAAAGATTCTAATGGAAAAAAAAAAATGGTGAATCCCTTTTTTCTTTCTTCCCTCTGTGGTCTGTACTCCTTTGTGTGTCTTCTTTTAATTATTGGCATTTCTACTCTGGAAAACAGTATATAGTTTCTTCAAAAAGTTGAAAATAGAGTTACCTACAACCCAGAAATTGCACTACTGGGTATTTACCCTAAAGATACAAATGTAGTGATCTGAAGGGGCAGGTGCATCTCAATGTTTATAGCAGCAATGTGCACAATAGCCAAACTGTGGAAAGAACCTAGATGTCCATCAGCAGATGAATGGATAAAGAAGAGGTGGTATATATACACAATGGAATACTATGAAGCCATCAAAAGAAATGAAATCTTGCCATTTGCAATGATGTGGATAGAACTAGAGTGTATTATGCTGAGTGAAATAGGTCAATCAGAGAAAGACAATTATCATATGATCTCCCTGATTGAGGAGTTTGAGAAACAAGACAGAGAATTATAGGGGAAGGGAGGGAAAAATGAAACAAGATGAAACCAGAGAGGGAGACAAACCATAACAGACTCTTAAATTCAGGAAACAAACTGAAGGTTGCTGGAGGGGAGTGGGCTGGGAGGGATGGGATGGCTGAGCGATGGACATTGGAGAGGATATGTGCTATGGTCAGTGCTGTGAATTGTAAAGACTGATGAATCATAGACCTGTACTCCTGAAACAAATAATACATTATCTGTTAATAATAAATAAATAAATCTTGGTATTTCTTACCTGATTTTTTAATCCTATTCATTTTTGCCTTCTTTCAGCCAGAAGTAAAGAGCACTATGTTGTCTTTAATTGGTGGGAAGCATGCATAAAACTTAGTGGTCAATGTAAAAATCAATGTGGTGAAAAAGAATTTAAGATGGCATACTGTGCAAGACCTACAACTCTCTGCTGCATGAGACAATGTGACCACATTGAATAATTTAAGAGACCAAGTCACAAAAAAGAGGATAAACATTAACTAAATTTCTCTTTAGTTCATTACCTCTATTATTTCATTCATGATCTAGTATTTCTGTCCATCCATGTCTGTAACAAATAAAAAGCTAAATAAAATATATTTCAGCCTGAATCATTCTTGAACATTGTGTCTGCTTGGAAGAAAGAATGGAATACAGAACGGGACTTTGAACTCGGGAATAGAAACAGTGGAGAAGAAAAGTCCATGATGGGACTACTGTGTTAAATGTGATTCTTGGGCCAATCCTATGTTGATCTGAAAAGCATGTTGTAAACAATTGGTGATGTGTATCAAGCATTCTTTGAGGAGAGTCAGGAGTGGGGGGAGAGTTGAAAAAAGATGGAGGTTATGGGTTATACCCATATGCATATATATGTAATATATATATGTATATATATTATATAAATATATGTAATATAATTATTACAGAGTCCTGATAACATTCTCATATTAGCTGTCCTTTCCTGTTTATTGATAGAAATCTTACAATAAAAATAATTCAAGTGTTTAGTCAGTCCTTTGAGAAGAATATCCCAAAGTGTAGGATTGAGGACAACTACTGTAAGGAGAAAAAAGACATAAGATAAGTCCTTGTACCCTGTAGTAGTAATAATCATAATCATAACTGTTATTATATCATAGCATTATGTTTACAATTAACTTTTTTTGTTTTATCTTGTGCTTTTAAGATATTCCTTATATCATCCAATGATTTTTATCCTATTTTTATCCTGATAGCAATTGGAGTCTTAGTGTGTTTGCTTGTATGTATCTAAACTCTGGGGAAAAATGCTATAATATATGACATATATGAGATATATCATATATATGATCAATCATATACACACACACATGCATATATATAAACATGCATACTTCATACATAGAATTTTACATGTGTGAATGAATGTATGTTCATGTGTGTATACATATGTACTTACACATACATATATGCATATATAAATATATTTACTTGTATGTACTTATAGATACTAAATTCTGGGGAAATACTACAATAGAACTATATATATATATATCATATATGTGATCAATAATATACATATATACATACACAGGCATATATATATGTACTCATGTTCTGTATACATAAGTTTTACATATATAAATTCATATGTATGTGCATATGTATATTTAGATGTATTTATATATGCATATATACTTATACATACACATATACACATATATGTACGCACATACATATATACACAAATATGTATGTGCGTACATATATGTGTATGTACATGTACACGTGTCTGTACATACATATATACTTACATACATGCACACACACACACACACACACACACACACATCTTCACTGTACAAATTAACTCCACAATACAATATTATGGTTTGTGCACTCAAAAGGCTAAATTAGAAAAGATGAGGTATAATTAAGTATATCCCATATATTGTTGAGTATATAAGGGTGAGGAGGTGGAGCTTTTGTAATTAAATTGGAATTGCTAAAGCAATTAAACATTGCTAGATGAAGTAAAAATGTAAAAATCTATAAATGTATTATAATATAATATAAAAGATATACAATATATATTATGTATTATATATTATATTATATATGTGATTTAGATATATGATATATTTTATATGTAATATATATTCTTATATTATGTATAATATAAATTATAGTATAATATAAAAATTATTGTAAATGTATGTGTTAACCCATTTCTTCAACATCATCATCAAAAGGTGTAAACTAAAATCTCATAACGACATTTTTCATAAAAGTTTCTAATTAGAACAATGTAAATTGCCAGTGGGATGGAAAGCTACAATGTGTTAGTCACTTAATGGAAGACCATATGAAAATGAGAATGAATGGTAAACATCTACACACACAGTAGGAGGCATTCCACAAACATAATCTCGAGCAAAAATGAAACAACAAAAAATACATGCAAGAACGTAACTCTACTTAAAAGTAAAATTATATCATCATTATCAGCATCATCTTCAAACTCATCTATGTTGTTCAATGTCAATATTTTGAATACTCTTGTAGTGAGGATGTAGTGATTGGCTGATACATTGAGGAAGACTCCAAGGTACTTGGTTGTGTTTTGCCAGTTACATACTGAGGTTAATTTGTGGGTTTCTAAAGAGCTGTATACTTACACATGCACTGTTCTGTATGTATATTGTACTTCAGTAAAGAATTTAGAGATAATAAAACTACTGTGCATTAATTATCTGGTTTTTTTTTTCTAATCAATTTCTTCCTTTGTTGGATAAAGAATATTTTCCAATACCCCTTTGCTATCTCTCTTCTGAGTGAGTTTAGACAATCCAAAGCACTCAAGGAAGAATGCATGGTGGATAGGTAAAGCCCAAATATTTTTCCCTTTTCCTCTGTTTCAAGGCATTATTTCCTGGTACTGGCTAATTCTCCTTTTGGTTATAGTTCCCCACTGGACATGGTCCCACTTCCTGTCAGGTAACACCTAACATAGTTCTAGATCCAATTGAATAACCATAACTTTTAGATTCTGGACATATAACTTCTCTCTGTTTCCTAGCTCTAGACACATTACCAGTCACTGGTAAGAACAGAAATATAATAGTTGGTCCTTAACTTTGTTGTCTGTAAACATCTCCCAAACTCTGAGAGCAGTTTCTCAAACATCAGAAACATGAATCTAAGATCAGAAGTGAGCACTAGAACTTTGGAACTCTGGAGAGACTGCCCACAGCTAGTAGCTTCAAGGAAAAGGAAGTGATAAACAACTTTGGTGATGTCCTGTTGTTCTTATCCCTGAATTCATTTAAATCCACGTGGGAGGAAAGAATGATGTCCTATGGCTTTGTTTTGATTTAGCTAGAGGTAATAGATGGTAAACTAGCTTTCGTTTCTGTCACAAACCAGCTGGGTCTTATAATGGAAAATTAAAGTTACCTCTGAAGGTTATCTCTTTTTTATATCTTTACTTTTTTTTTTTTTTCAGGTGATCTTACTTGTATGAGCTTGCTAGATTTATCTTACTATTTTCTTCTGGAAAGTCTGAAAAACATTTTTATTGACATAAGTGGTAATGAAGACTTTTAGTGGGGAAAGTACAAAAGTAATTTGTGTTATAAATCAACAGAACTCATTTGTTGGCCTAAATATTTTTTTCTCTATTTAACCAGCATATAGAATATACATTTTTCTTATAATTTTTATTATCCAAAATGCTAAGTTTTTTTTTTTTTATAATTCCAAAAGGATTGGATACCATACTACTAATGGAATAGATCATTTGTTTTATCCTGTAAGTGGTGAAGAGTATTGAGTCTATATGTCATCAAACACAAATAGGAAAAAATACTACAATGAGGATAAAATGTGTGAGAAAGTCCTTCAACCTACTTCTATTTGGCATGATATTTTTTTAATCTATTTGAGTTCTAACTTATATAACTTTATGCTGCTTAAATTTGAATAAGATTTCTTTTTTGTAATGCTTTTTTTTTTTTTAATTTACATGGCATGGGATTTGATTAAGAAGAGCATTTCAGTTAAGAGGTCTGGTTCTCATGTAGACAAACGGGGATTGATATCTCATTCCCCCAAATCTTTACAAGTCACTTAATCTTTAAGACTTTTATTTTCATAATTTCAAAGAAAGTTCTCTACGAGCTATGATGATTCACTGAAATAATAAGAAAAAAAACTTATTTTTTTGCGATAGACTTTATTTTAAAAAAAGATTTTTATTTATTTATTTGACAGAGATCACAAGTAGGCAGAGAGGCAGGCAGAGAAAGAGGAAGAAGCAGGCTCCCTGCTGAGCAGTGAACCTGATGTGGGACTTGATCCCAGGACCCTGAGATCATGACCTGAGCTGAAGGCAGAGGTTTTACCCCACTGAGCCACCCAAGCACCCCACCTGATAGACTTTTAACACTCCTTAAAACTGTAGAAAATTTTCTTCTGAATATCATTGGCTGGAACCTTAAGAGGTAGATCTACTACATATGTGCACACAAACACATAAATATTTAATTTAATTTTAACCACGCCTATAAGAAAAGTGTGGTTGAAACTTCTTTCTTTTTCTTTTTTTTTTTTTTTTACAGATAAAGCCCTGAAATTAAAAGAAGTTGAAAAAAAAAAGAAGAAGAAGAAGAAGAAGTTAATTATCTTTTCCAAAGTTGTTCATTTCTTTTTTTTTTTTAATTTCTTTTTTTTCAGTGTTCCAAAATTCATTATTTATGCACCACACCCAGTGCTCCATGCAATACGTGCCCTCCTTAATACCCACCATCAGGGTCACCCATCCCTTCCACCCCCTTTGCCTCTAAAATCCTCAGTCTGTTTCTCAGAGTCCAGTCTCTCATGGTTTGTCCTTCCTCCAATTTTCCCAAACTCTCTTCTCTCCTTCCAATGTCCTCCGTGTGATTCCTTATACTCCACAAATAAGTGAAACCATATGATAATTGGCTCTCACTGCTTGATTATTTCACTCAGCATAATCTCCTCCAGTCCCATCCATGTTGATACAAAAGTTGGGTATTCATCCTTTCTGATGGAGGCATAATTTTCCATTGTGTATATATACCATATCTTCTTTATCCATTCGTCTGTTGAAGGCCATCTTGGCTCTTTCCACAGATTAGTGACTGTGGCCATTGCTGCTATGAATATTGGGGTACAGATTGCCCTTCTTTTCATTACATCTGTATCTTTGGGTAAATACCCAGTAGTGCAATTGCAGGGTCATAGGGTAGCTCTATTTTTAATTTCTTAAGGAATCTCTGCAATATTTTCCAAAGTGGCTGTACCAACTTACATTCCCACCAAGAGTGTGAGAGGATTCCCCTTTCTCCACATCCTCTCCAAGTTTGTTCATTTCTTAAGTGGCACCATCCAAATGTGAAAAGAAACATGACAGATTCTGAATTCTCTCTCTCTCTCTCTCTTTTTACCTCTTGGATGCATAACATATCATAACATATCAAAATTTGTGGTGTAAGAAATTTTATACCCATAAGTGATTATGTTTTTGAAAAAGAAGATTTCAAAGTAATGAGCTATGTATCCTACTTAAGAAGTCAGAAAGGATCATAGAGCACTGGCTATTATACATATTTAACAAATAATTGAACACTACATCAAAAACTAATGATGTACTATATAATGGCTAATTGAACATAATAATAAAACAGCATAAAATGCAAAACTGAAAAAAAGAAAAAAACATAGATAAATCAAGAAAATAAAATGAAGAAAATGAAGATATGAAGAAAAATCAAATAAATAGACAAGATACAGTAGAGTGAGGACCAACAAAGGCAAATAATGTTTTTTCATTAACCAAATTAATAAAATGTATAAACTTCTGGTAATCCTAATCAAGAGAAAAAGTACATCTAAATATTATCCCATATTCTTTGACTCTGTGATTTTCCCATTACACTTAGCAAGAAGGGTAACATTGACTGAGAGACATATAGCTTTGGTTGATCTTTAACCCCAGTGTCTGGACTCTGTGTAGGGTGTTAGAAGAAGAAATTAATGAGAAATAATAGCTAATGAAGATTGGCTTCTGATTTTTTATTCTAGAGCACCTGGCTGGCTCATTTGGTAGAGCCTTCAACTCTTGGTCTCCGGGCTGTGTGTTCGAGCCCCATGTTGGGTATAGAGATTATTTAAATTAAAAACGTAAAAGGAGAATTTTTATTTTACATATGAAATTTGGGGCAGGAGTATGAATATCAAATTCATTTATTGAAAGGAATGATACAAGGAAATACAAGAGGATGGTTTGGGAAAACTTAAAAAAAAAAAAAAAAAAGATAAAGCAAACATGCATGTGCTTCATTGACAAGATACTCCTGTGGATATAGGCCAGCCAGGTAAAAGTGAGCTCTTTACTCCACTGTCTCCCTGTGTGCACCTGTCAAAGAGATCCTTATACCAGATTCTGTGGCCCCGTCTTGGGCAAGTTGGTTACATGGCCACCCAATTCCATGATGGATTTCACCTGTTCTCTACCTAATAAATCTCAAAGACATTGCATAAGTGCGATCACTTTTTTCAGTGGCTTGTTTTTACAGTTCCGTTAGCAACTAATTCACATATTTTTTCCAAGTGTCATGAACATTCACATTCTGCTCACTCTGTCTTCATATTCTGGTTTCTTGAAATCCTGAAGGAAGATTCAGCCTTCTCATTGTTCTGGATCTTTATCCATTTCTTAGTATGTTTTCTTCCTTCATAACTTTGGTAAAACCACATTATTATAGTCAAAGTACTAAGACACGAATAGGTAATGGGAGGTATAGAACTTTGACTGATCTAACAATTGATGGTGTCCTCCATGTTCTGTTGTTAATATTGGTTTTTTTTGTGTGTCAAATATGGAAAATGATTCACATGCAGACTGGATCAGAAATACCTCCTGAGAAAACACAGCAAAAATCAGAGCACACTACTGGGTTTCGTGAATAAGATTTTTGTGCCACAATAGGCACAATTCTACTTAGAAGGTTATATATAAGTGGGTTAGGATGACTTTTGAATTGTTAACAAATTCCCATTCTTATTATTATATACTTTAAAGTAAATATACATAAAAATAACTGTGATAATTCACTCATCTTCTCTGGTACATCTATCAATAAAAAAATCTCTGCAGTAAATGCTAATTCTATGTTCTTTGGTGTTATAATATTGAGCATTTTGAACATTTTGATATCAGAATGAGAAGTGTCTTTGAAACTTGTAGAAGATTGATGGGGTCACCGAGGTATTATTTTTACCTTGATGTTTTAGGAAGTTAAATCCACTACTAGTGGAATTATAATGCCCCTTAGGGTCTTCTGCAAAAAAAGTACATTTTAAGATTAGATGATTATTTTATATGAAAATAAAATAGACTTTTCCTCATTGTAAGCTTTTTGCACATGACACTATTCAACAAAGAATGCAAATGGTCTCAAAAAGTAGTAAGCCTCAGAACTACTTGCTAGGGAATTCCCTAGCAAGAACTACTTGCTAGGGAATGCCTGCAAATTAAAAGTATTTAATGCATACCTCTCTTTCTTTCTCTGTGTGTTTTATTCTATGTAATAGAATTCATTCATTTTCACCATACAATTTGGAGAGTCATGATATGGGAGGAAAAAAGAAAAAGTGAAAATACAGCAATGCAAATGAAATATGGCTTATAGTTAACCAATACGTGATGGTTAGGTTTACATTAACAACATTATTTTTCTTTTTTTTACAGCGTCTTAACAGCTATATTTTTTCTTGTAGCTTTTTGGAGGCTTAAACTTGCTGTTCAAAAGTGAGATAGGAAATTTCATAGGAATAGTTTTATGATATAGCTCTGGTGAGACAGATGTCCTTACATTTTCTCTGTAAAGAAATTTCCTAGAACGTATTTTCACTATCTTTCTTCCTTTTCTGAAGTTTTAGGGTACTGAATCAGGGGAATTCCATATCACGGTAAAAAGTAGTAAGTGCCAAAATAATGAATATTGTTATGCTGAAAATAAAAAATAAATTAAAAAAAAAGTAATAAGTGTCATATGAGTGATTCAAATAAAATACTATGATGAGTAAAGGGGGTGAAAAGATACAAACCTGCAATTAGAAAATAAATGTCATGGGTATGTAAGGAACAACAGGATGCCTATAGTTAGTAATACTGTATTGCTTATTTGCAAGTTGCTGAAAGAGTAGACCTTAAAAGTTGTCATCACAAGGAAAAACTTTTGTAACTAAGTATGGTGATGGATGTTAAGTAGACTTACTACAGTGATCATTTCACAATGTATATAAATATTAAAATCACTGGGGCTCCTAGGTGGCTCTGGTCATGATCCTGGAGTCCTAGGGTCAAGTCCCACATTGGGCTCCCTGCTCAGCGGTGAGTCTGCTTTTCCCTCTGACCTCTCCCCTCTCATGCTCTCTCTCTCTCTCTCATTCTTTCTCTCTCTCTCAAATAAATAAGTAAAATCTTTAAAAAAATCAAATCATTATGTTGTATACATAAAACTAATATCATGTCATAAGTCATTTTACCCCAACAACAACAATGAGAAAAGAGAGTAAGAGGCAGAAGGACATCTGATCTACTGTAGCTAATCTGAGGCATCTAGTGAGGAGTCTTCAGGAAAGATGATAATATATATTAAGATGGTTTATATTCTAGGGAATTTATTAGAAGTGCTCTCCAACCCTTAAAGTACTCCCATAGAAATAAGAAGGATGATGAATTTTTTATCTCAGCAAAGGTGAGCATCTGAACCAAATCTAATTTGACAACCTGGAGTTGATGTCACTGGGAGGTGATACTGCATGCAAATTAAGAATGGCTGGATGAAGGTTTATTCCCTCTGGACACCAATACCTTCTACCATACTGGTGCCTGTTATGGACTGACTGTTTTTATTCTCCCAAAATTTACATATTGAAACCTAATCCCCAATATGATGGTATTTGGAGGTGGGGCCTTTAGGAGATGATTAGGTCAAGAAGGGGAAATCCTCATGAATGGAATTCATGCCATATAAAAGGGGTCTTATGGAGTTCTTTCTGTGCTTCTGTCATGAGAAGATACACAAGAAGACTGTCATCTGTGATACTAGAATCTGATCCTCACTATATGCAAAATCTGCCAGCACCTTGATCTAGTACTTCTCAGCTTCCAGAACTGTAAGAAATAAATTTTCGTTGCTTATACACAATAAATATGTACACACATAATAAAATAAAATAAAATAAAACAAATAAAATAAATACTATTGTTGTCAAAGGCTGAAATAACTTTTCTAAAAGTATTCAAGGATGACATGACATAGGATGAATGAGATTTGGTATTGAACAAGTTCTATGAAGGCAAAATCATCTGTTTGTGTTCTTGGTTTCCTTAGAGGACAGCAGATGATGTAACATTAGTAAAAACCCAGTAAGTATTAATGGAATGACTGGATGGACATGTGGATAGAAGAAAAAAAGCAAAGCTGAAGACACAATCTTTTGCAATCTCCACTTTATGGAGCAGAAAAAGGAAAGGTACAAAGTAAGGAACTTTTAGAGAAGTGAACCAGGAACAAACATGGACCCATACAAAAGATACCATTGTTGCCAGGAGGACGGGCAGATAAATAGTATCAAACATTAAGAATTACCAGGTTCCTGGGTGTATCAGTCCATTGAAGGGCAGACTCTTGATTTTGTCTCAGGTCATGATCTCAGGATCATGAGGTCAAGCACCGTGTGGGGCTCTGTGCTGGGTGTGGTGCCTGCCTATGATTCTCTCTCTCCCTCTCCCTCTCACCCTTCCCTCGCTCAGTCTCTCTCTCTCTAAAAACAAAACAAAACAAAAAGAATTGCCAAAAGTGAGTCCCAGTTCAATAAAGTGAGCATAACTTATCTTTCTAATTTTGAGAAAATTCCAAGCATGCTTGATTGTTTGATCCTCTGAGAACTAAATTACAGGACAAATAATAATATGAGTTTAAATAAGAGTGCTTAAGTAAGGGTAAATATTTTTCTACTTCTATTTACCTAAGTCTTGTGTCTGCATCACTTGAGTTCATGAACAAAAAGCCAGTACTAACAGTTTCTAGTCTCTGTGTCCAATGACCACTTGAGCTTTGGGTTTACACAGTTCCCAAATGGGGTTTTCAATAAGAATAGCAAAAATAGATGGTGTTTCCATTCACATGTATTGAATCTTTTGCCAGGTGTTTTACTTGGATTGACTCTATTAATCTTTATAAGAGCTCTATGAGGTTGTCCATTAGTGGATTAAAAAAAAAAAGTGTATACAATGGGCTTATGCCTCCTTAACTCTCTTTAAGGACAGGAGAAAAAAAATATTCTTCCCATTAATTTTTAAACTATTCTTTTTCTTCACTTCAAAACATGCACATTTTTTTAAAAGATAGCTTTCCAATCATTTAGCAAGCTCCTATTTCACTATAATCAAATCCAGTCTTTGGTAGTATAAGTAATATGTTGAGGCACATATTCCTCACATGAAATTTGAAGAGGCCACATATAAACTAGAGGAAAACAATGTTGCAAATATAAAAAGTAATGTCTTTCACATTATGATTTATAAAAACGTGTTGATGGAACTAAGCTAAATAAAATCAATGCCATAAATATTTGTCTTGTGCCAGTACGTGTAGAGTAGAAGTTTTAATTTCTTTTTTTAAATAAAAGATTTTATTTATTTGACAGAGAGAGAGAAAGCACAATCAGGGGGCATGGGAGAGAGGGAAGCAGGCTCCCCTATGAGTCACTAAGGAGCCCCTGAAGTTTTTATTTCAACCTCCCTGTCACCTTGTAAAATTTCCAAAGGTCTATCATAATTTTGTATAGTTTTGATATATATTTCTTATCATGACAAGGTAGTGTTGTGTTGAAAAGATTTTCACAGTTTTCTGATCCATTTGAAGGAAGATACAATTATTAAACCTGAAAGAGAAAATACAGATGAGTGACAAAATCAAAATTAAAGATTGTGATAATTTCACCCATTACAGATTCCCTTTTTGTTCAAGACTTAGAATATTATTTCCAAGAGTTCCTAACCCAGGTACAATGACATAAAAGCAGAATGAGTGAAGTAAATAAAGAGCTAAGGGAAGGCAAAGGAAGAGATAGCCATGTTTGTGAGAAACTTCCAGGAAGACTTTCAGAGAAGGGATAATACTGAAGCAAAGGGCATGAACCCCACTGTTTTTGTCTTCCATAGATCCTTAAGCCAAACTTAACATTTGGTAGATTCTTAATAAGCAGTTGTTGAATTAATAATGATTGAGGAGGTTGAAAGAGGATGGAGAGATGAAGACATGAGAATCAAAGTTGTAGTCTTAGGATGTGCTGACATTTTCTCTCCTGAAGATACTCTATAGTACTAACACAAAAACCTAAATCAAGGATTGGTGAACTTTTTCTGTAAAGATGAAATTTCAGATAGTATATATTTGGGTTTTACGGTAACAGCCTGTGCAGTACAATGCATTCTGCCAGGAACAGATGCAGCCTAGACAACATATAAACAAGTGGGTGGGGCTGTGTTCCAAAAACACTTTATTTATCAAAACAGTCAATGGGCCAAATTGGCCTGAGAGCTTTTTTCTGACCTCTGCTCTAAATCCACAGGGCTCAGGACACTTCAATGGCCTTGGCTGGATTACAGATTTCATCTATTCCTATTTTCTAGTAGCCAGAACTAGAAAAAAAAAAAAAATAGGAATATGGCTGTGGATGTGAATTGCAAAAGGCTTAATGGGCAGGAAAAATGATCTGTAATGAACAGGAGAATATCTCTTTCTGCCCTGGATCCATAAATTTTTTTATGCCATTATATAAGAGTGTTATAAACAATGGATGGCAGAATAGAACAAAGAGACATATGAAGCTAGGACAAGATCCTTGCCTGACATCATTCAGAAGTGAGAACATCTGCTCTTATATCTTTGTAATGAATAAAGAAATACAATTTAATATTAAAGCTTGAACAGTGCCAAAACAACTGCCATGAAGGCGCACGGTAAGTTTGCATTGCAGTCTTCCTTGGATGCCTTCATACACACACTGAGAGTTGATTCTAAGACAGTGTAGATCCAAAAGCCAGTTTCATCTACCATGGAGTTAGTGACTACAAGTAGATCATGGTGAATCCCAAGCAGCTGAAAAATTTTGAAGAGGCATAACTTTTAAAACAATCTTTCAGTAGACCCACCCTGTTGTGGTCTCTACAGAAACAACTTTGAAGTTAACAAATAAAAGATTCTAGATTCAAGTGACTTCAGACACTTTGCATGTCAAAAGCAGATGTCCTCACAGGTGATCTGGAATAAATGCAAGAAAATTGAAGAGCATAGAACGTCTAAAACACTTGTGGCATTTCCTTGCTCCATTGTAATTGTTTATAAATACATGCAGGAATAATCAATTAAAGAAGGTTTTATGATCAAGGGTTTAAACTCATAAGGAGTAGGGCTTACATTCACATTTCTAGAAAAAAGCCACCAAAACTGCTGATGTGCTAAGGTGAAGGATATTTGGGATGGACAGTAGAGGAGGGAGAGGATAGGTGCCATTCGAAACCTAGCAATCAATAATAATGACAGAGGCTGAGATTTATCTCACAAATCTTCTAAGTTTGCTTTCAAGAAGGATCCAAAGGAATCATGGAGGAACTGCTGCTCAAATGTAGAGGAAGAAATAAATTTACATGGCATAAAGGACAAATTTAGGTAGCCATGAAATGTGACTGTAATTGATCACGGGCCTCAGCTGACAGACTTTGAGATAAATCTCTGCATTTCTGCTGAGGCCACACTCTTCACAGACTGCTCCCAGCTAATGACTGGTTGTAGCAAGGTTACTAAAGCAGACACTTTCCTGAAAGACACAGAATTTCTTGGATTGCTGATTTTGTGGAGAATAGTCCTTTATGGTTTTGCTGAACCTTTTGTCATTTGCCCAGGAACCTGGGGATGCATTCTTCTAAATGATTTTTGTCTACTTCACTCAAGATCAGCTCTGTATCCCAGTCCGATGCTCTCCTAACCTTTCCTAACTCCCTTCTTTTCCTCTTAACAGGTATTTCCCCTTATAAAATCCTAGCACATTTAATTCTGTACCGGCACATGGTTCCTACACACATAGACTATATAGAGTTCACCACTAATTTAGATAAATACTTTAAAAGTTTTACATCTTCATATGCAATATTGTAAAATACACAAACATTTTTTTAGTTATTTATTTTTTTTAAAGATTTTATTTACTTATTTGATAGACAGAGTTTACAAGTAGACAGAGAGGCAGGCAGAGAGAGAGGAAGGGAAGCAGGCTCCCTGCTGAGCAGAGAGCCCAATGCGGGGCTCAATCCCAGTACCCCAGAATCATGACCTGAGCTGAAGGCAGAGGCTTTAACCCACTGAGCCACCCAGGCGCCCCTATAGTAAATATTATCGCATGCAAATAAATGAGATGCATGCATAACTATCAATTCTTCTTGACAGGTTACACTTTATTGTGTCCTCATAACAGTAAATGCAAATTAACTGCACATATTAATGTATCTTACTCAGAGTAGATATAGCAATACTTATCATTTCAGTGCAAAGGTATTGTGGAACTGAAAAAAATATCCAACTACCTACTTTTGGATCAAAATGTGTAAGCACATATGATCCAAATCCACCCAAGAAAAAAAACATAAACATGAGCTTAGCATCCTAACAGACAACAGAAAGAAAATATTGTCACAATACATGAAAGCCCTAATCAATATTTCCATATGAATTTAATATATTTTAATAAAATGATTAAAAATTTAATTTAAAAAGAATAAATAAATAGATGTTTAATAGAATGAATGAATCAGGTTTCCTGGAGTAATATGTGGCCCCTTCTAGCAGTCTTAGCATTCCAAGATCTTGTTAGAAATGCAATTGTTAGGCTCCATCCTAGACTTACTAAATCAGAAATGCTGGAGGTGGGGCCTTGCGATTTGTTTTTAACAAGCCCTCTAGGGGATTGTGATGTAGCTGAACTTTAAGAACTATTGTCCTAGAAAATCTCTTGACTCTGTGGTAGGAGAGGTTCAATTATTTGTTCTCTGTTTACAGCATCAGCTTCTGGGTATTGTGTAAAACTTCCAGCCTTTCCTCCTGTATCTGAAATAATAGATGTGGGCAATATGCAAATTGGATCAGAATACACTTCCAGTTCCATGTACAGAATTAAAAACGTTAGACATTAGAACAGTGAAATCAGATGATTTATTATAAGGAATACATAAGTCATACTTAAAAATTTACTGGGTACAGTATTTCCCACACTCATTAGTGAATCCAAATTTTTTGATCATGTTACATTTAAATAATTACATTGTATATGAATTGAAATAAATCATTCAACCTTCCTGGTTCTCATCTGTAAACAAAAGTGATCTCAATGGAAACTTATAGCTATAAAGTCCTGTTTCAGACATTCAGTAATTTAATACTAAAAATATTAGAATATTTAGCATCATATGTAACATATAATAGAGGAATGTATTGCTATAACATTTCCACTCTGATGTTTCAGCAATCTAACCATATTTCCTCTACAAGTCAAAGTTTGTGTTTTCAGGAAAGTCTAAGGTAACACAAGCAGGTTTTACTTTTATGGGAAAAATTTAGTTATAATTCTTATGACCATGTTCTTTGAGTATGCACAATTCAACCAAGCATACAAATGTTCTCACTATTGATAAGCCTCAGTAGTTAAAACCACTTCCCAAGAGAATCTATAAATAAAAGGATTCTCTGTTTTCTTATTTGGCAACCCCTGACTTGAACAAGATCTGGATATATATATATATATATATACACACTCATACATATATATATGCATGTATATATGTATTTTTTTTCCTGAGAAACTCCACCATGAAGTTTCATCTCTTTTTCTTTATTCTGCTCTTTTGGGCCACAATTTTACCAGGTAACATGAAAATGTTTATGGGCTTATTTGTGCTAATGAATTTGAGGAGACATAAGTTGTTTCTGATTAAAACTATGATTTAAAAGTATGGGATTAAAAGATTTTTATACTAACTGCAATCTGGTATCCTGGCTTGGACTCCAGAATAGAAAAAAATATATATATTTTTAAAGATAGTGGGAAAATTGGTGTGGTGTGAGTAAAATTTGCAGTTTAGTTGATAGTATTATACCAATGTTACCAATGTTCATTTCTTAGTTTTTATAATGTAAGCATGATTACGTGAGATGTTACCATAAAGGGAGTTTTGCTTCTATTACGATTACAACTCTTCTTTAATCTAAACCTCTATAAATCTAAACTTTTGTTTCAAAACAAAAGTTTAAAATAATTAGATCAATACGTTAGTCTCATCAACTTTATCCTGAAGCAATTTGTTAGAATCTATTTTTACTGGGAAAAAAATGTTCTTTAGCATAATCAACTGGTAAGGGATAGATGTTTCTGTGCTAGAGAAAGATCTATTTACCTTTCGCTTCTTTTTAAACTATGCCAGTATACTACTTCCAATGAACAAAAGCCTTTCTTACTATTCTATTCTCAGTATATAGGCAAATCATGTCCATTTTTGACCTTTCTTTCTATATTTCTGGTCACTATCTTTCTGTCTTTGACTGCTACAGATCACATGGATGTTGAGTGTAATACCTTGTACAAAGCTATTTTTTTTCATGAGATTTTTTTTCCACCCTCAAAGGCTACCTTTTTACATCAGGTATGTAACAAGAGAATCTTGTTAATCCTGAGTTAATGTGTAAGTATGAATTGTATGGAAATAGAATAATACATTTTAGAAGAGATCACTTATTACCTCTTTTTTCAAGAGATTAAGTGAAAAGATTAGTTAAAGTCTACCTAATTGGCATTAAAATTAGGCTCAAATTCTCTACCTCTCAGGAAAACATTCCTTTTTTGATATCTGATTGATTTCTTTAGGCCCAATAGAAATCATAATAGAGGTCTAGGAAAGGAAACTAATTTATCCTTTCATTGTGAATATTATAGAATCCATCATGGCAATCTAAAAATGTATATAATGTATACATAATAAACTGATAAATTATCATTTAAAATTTGCAAGTGGATAAAATTCAAATAGAGATCAAGCATTATTGAAATAACAAAGAAATACAGTTAATTGTTCATCTTAACTAAAAGAATAACTTCCTTTCTCTCCATTCAAAAATTTCCTCCATTCAAAAACTCAAAAGGATCTCTGGATTTTTGTTTTCCAGTTCTAGACAGGGCTTAAAAGATACTCTATACAGATTCATACAGCTTTTAACATGTGATAAATCCTTTTCTTCTTTTAATTTCAACAATAGCTAGCATGACTAGATCACTATGTCAGGCCTGTCTCTGTTTTCGCCATTTTTAAAATTGTTTTTAAAATTTCATTATTTTTTCTTTGTAGAAGTTATATTAGGTACTCTTAACAATAATTAAAACTATTCATGCATTTATCAACAAATAAAATATCATGTGTCCTGTGGATTTAGAAATTAAAAACCAGTTGGGGATACAGTAGCATAGATTACAACATCAGTGTTATTAACTTTTTGTATATTTTTTCTTATATTATTAAAGTAAGACCATTGTCCTTGTTAATCACACATCAATCAAACTTTTAGAAAACTATAATACTGACAAAAAAAAAGTCCAGACACAAATTTAGAAAAGATTTGGTAGGAAATATAGATGTAGAAAGTAGTAAAGCAATAAGGATGTTGTCTTTCAACTTATGTATTCACCAATGTATAGTTGTTCACTTAAACTGCACAAAATGTCGTATGTATGGCTTTTAGAGTTCTTCAGTTATTTTTATATCTCACCTGCAAAGTATAAAAATCCTTACTCAAAATTGAGGTAGAAAACCACATTGTTTTCCCACTCAGACAGTTACAGATGAAGAGATGTCCAGATAAAAGCCATTGAACTGTCTATACAGGGAAATTTCCATTGAAGTCACTTAACTTTCCTCTTCATTTTTAGAGGCTATAAATGCATCAAATGTCTAGAACTGAGGTACCGTTTCATTCTCATGTGTTGTTTTACTTCATCTGCCAAACTGAAAAAAAAAATGCCAATAATCACTTCTCTTTAAATCTGACATGTACTCTGAATCTAGAATAGTATAGTTCTAATTTTTTTTAATTTATTCATTTGAAAGAGTGAGTGAGAACATGGAAGGGTCAGAGGGAGAGGGAGAACACACTCCTCCCTAAAAAGGGAACCCAATGTGGGGTTCGATCTTAGGATCCCACGATCATGACCTGAGGTAAGGCATCCCAACAGACTGAGTCACCAAGGTGCCCATAAGATAGTATGGTTTTGTGCTGAAAGAATAGTCATAATTCCTCCCCCTCCACTCCATGCCATTTCCAGCAAGTTTAATGGTAGCCTAAAGAACAAAATGACAGGTGAGTGAAAATAAAAAGAAATTATAGGTTGAAAGATATTTCAGGAAATACCTTGCCCATTTCTGGCTTATATATTAAGTAAAATTTGTATACTGTTTAAAGAAATTCCCTAGCATGTGAACATGTTAATGGATGCAGGCTGAATGAGACATAGGAAGCGCCTAGGAAGGGCCTTGTGGGAGCAGTGGAAAGAGAGTTTACTTCCCTGAAAGGGATCAGAAGAGACTCCAGAAAGACCATATTTAAACAATGTATCAAAGGCTGGAAACAATATGTTTGACTTATCACAGCATCACAAGAATAGTAGTTTTAATCACTGAAAACAGTATTTTCAATTAGAGGCAACTTCACCCTCCATTAAGCAATGTCTGGAGACCTTTTAAGTTGTCACAACTGGTACTATTGGTATCTAGTTTGTAGACGCCAAGGATGTTGCTAAACATTTTTCAGTGAACAGGATAGCACCCCACAACAAAGAATTGTCCAACTCAGAAGGTGTTGAGGGTGAGAAAACCTGCACTAGAGATTAAGTCAGAGCTTAACAGGGCATATACCTAATAGTGGAATGAGTAGGTGGAGGCTTGCAAAGATGAATATCAGCAATCCAAAGACACAAGCTTGGGGATACTTATATTTAGAGCTGAAAATGAAAAGAGAGAAGATAATATTTTTTAGAAAGGTTAAATAAGACAACAAATGGGTAGGAGAAGGGGTGAGGTTAGTTTAGGGGGCTATCCTGAACAATAGTGTGATGAGTGGGACAATCCTCTTGTCTAAAGTGAGTTTAATTCAGGCTTCTGTCACTGGCAAATCATCCATGGGTTTGATGATAGTAACTTCTTAGAAGTTATACAATAAAAAATGACATTCAGAAATTAACATTTAATCTGTGCAAAGTAACTGTTTTTTTTCTGCTGTAAATTGTGCCATATTCTGCATTGCTTCAATTATCATTAGAAGAGAGGTAATTTTAATAAAAGAGTTAGGTTTTATATCTGCTATTTATACCAGTAATATAGATAATGTTGCTCTGTGTCTAGGTTTCCATTAAGAGGTATCACCACTCACCACCAACTCTTGGAAACGCAGATGTAATGTCTAGGTAGAAAGGCCTGGTCTTTAAAAGGACAGATTAGAACACCAAACCTAATTAATGGCTGAAATTAGTGGAAAAATTTATTTATTTTCATGCCACAAGTATACAAAAATATTTGAGTCTGACCTTTGGCGATATTTGGAATTCTCCCACACCAGTTCCCCTCAATCTCACCACATGAGTAAGGTGATTACTTATTAAAAGTGATCTGCATTAAAAAAAAATACTTGAAAATATAGGGCTTCTGAAAACACATGGATCAGCACATATTGTGAAATATAAAATTAAAATGTATTTGGCTTGGAATAAATCTTACAACCTACCAGACTAACATCTCCCAATTCCCTAAATCTCTCCACTTACCATAAATACAAACTTCAAGTGAAAGTCAGTCTCCAAGCTACAAGATAAAACGTATTGTTCAGAACACCGGTAATGTTAGCAATCTTGTAATGACCAACAATGGTCCCATATTCTAGTCATTCCCATTTTTTAAATCAATGTTGTCATCAGACATGGATATGAGTTAGCTAATTTCTTTGTGGAGATAAATCCCAAAATACCCAGGGTAGTTGCAGGAATTCAGTCAAATTGCTTAACTTTACTTCTATCTCAACATTTTGGAAAAGTAAAATCAAGCTGCAGTAAAAATCTCTAGAAAAACCGGGAAAGTACATTTTTTTTTAAATAATGTTTGTGAGAGATAAAAGGGAGAGCTCAAATGCAACTGGAGAATTATAGGGACTAAGCCTGAGAGGTCAATTATGAATACTTCTTAAACTGATTGGGGAACTATCCAAGAGTTACTATGCAGTCATTTGTAAGGAAGCAAACTGGCACACCTAACTTAGGTCCAAGACACTTCCATGATTTTCAGGTACATTCACTTAAGCTTTGCTCAATTAAGATTTTTCCCAGTCATTAATTAGAAGGGGGACATTTCCTTTTGAACTATACAAAAATCTTTTACTTCTTTGACTTTCTTCTTTTAAAATGTGAGTGTGTCGTAGTTAAATTGCTAATTTCAGTCATTCTTTCCTTCTTACAGCCAAAAAGAAATATCCCCAATATGGTAGCTTGGATTTGAGGAGAGAGTGCAGAAAGGGTAATGGCCGATGTAGAGTTGAGTGCCATGAAAGTGAAATTAGGATTGCTTTCTGCATACGACCTGGATCCCATTGCTGCTTACAGAAGTAAAGCTTACAGAAGACAAGAAAGAGATACATGCTCCAAGAAGAGAGGACCAGTGTTATTAAGTCTTCCCAGAATATCCCTCAAAGCCTGTGTATCTCAAAGAATTAAATAAAATTTAATATTGAGCCATTGAGAGTTGGTTCTATGTCACCTAAGTATCTGGTGCCTTTACATTGCATTTTCTCTTGATCTCTCGGTGCCAGAAATAAGCAGAATTTATTTTATTCAAGTTCCCCAAGAACTCTTCAAAGTTCTATCTGCTTTGTGTTGGTTGACATAAATAACATTGTAAGAATCCCTAAGTCAAAGAAATGGGAGAAACATCTTTCTGAGATGCAAGCCTGCAGTGGAAAGGTGCTGCCATTTTATCATTAAACATTGCTCTATAGACTATGCTGTGAAATATATAATAAACACAGGGCTTGTGAGACTATATATAAAGAGTGCAGATCCTGCTCGTAACAGAAAGAGCTGAAGTAAGAGAAGGATTAGTGTAAGAACAGAAGAACAAAGATAATCACAATAAGCTCAAATTTCTGTCCTTATATATCATTTAATTTAATTTTGTTTTTTAAGATTTTTTTAATTTATTTGACAGAGAGAGAGGTCACAAGTAGACAGAGGCAGGCAGAGAGGTGGGGTGGGAAACAGGCTCCCTGCTGAGCAGAGAGCCCAAAGTGGGACTTGATCCCAGGACCCTGAGATCATGACCTGAGCCAAAGGCAGAGATTTAATAAATTGAGCCACCCAGGTGCCCCTTATTTATCATTTTTAAAAGATATATTTATTTATTTGAAAGAGAGAGAGCCCCAGGGGGAGGGGCAGAGGGAAGGGGAGAGAGAATCTCAAACAGACTTTCTCGGACTGTGGAGCTGGATGAGGGGCTTGTTCTCAAGAACCTGAGATCATGACCTGATCTGTCAAAGAGTTGGACACTTAACCAACTGTGCCACCCAGACACCCTGGTCCTTATTTATTGTTTAGTGGAGGAAAAGTGTGTATTTACAAGAGAGAGTAAAAATGGAAGGGTCTGAATTCCATGAAGGAGATGAGACTCTATGTGATTAATTTTTTTGACGAAGACAGAAACTATGGCTAACAACTGAGTTAGGCTCCCCAGTCCTGGGGTGACCCTGTCTGAGGATACACACAACAGAAAGGAGGAGTAGCCTGCACTCTTCTGCTCTACTCTGCCTGAGTTGCTCTTGCCACTTCCTCTGAGGGACCACCGGATTTTCCCCTAGAACACTCTCCATAATACAGCTGTATCATAGAGTTGCTATTCAAAAATACACATTCTTCTTCTTTTATGAACTTAGGAATGCAGCTTAATTATTGATATTAATTTGGGATTCTTTTTGGGGAAAAAATCATCAATAACACAGCATAGCAGTAAAACAGAAACTTGCCTTTCTCCCAAATAAAATTAAAATATTTTTGATAACTTAACAAATAAAATGAAATTTATTAAGTGGATATATGTGAGTCAGACTTGGACTCAGAATAGATGAGAAGTCAAAGAATTTCCAGGCCCCAGTTACCCTCTGGATATATTTTTTTCTTTCTTTCTTCCGTTCCTTTCCATTCCCTTCCGTTCCCTTCCCTTCTTTTTTTTTTTCCCCCCCTTCCTTCCTTCTTTCCTTCCCACTTTCCTTCCTTCCTTCCTTCTATTTTTAAGTATAGTTGATATAGAGTATTATAATAGTTTCAGGTGTACAATATAGTGATTCGACAGTTCTGTACATTATAAAGTGCCTATCACAAGTGTAGTTGTCTTTGTTACCTCTCTTTATGTTTTTATTTTGGCGTCTCATTACATCTTCTAAATGCAGATGTGAGATATAAGAGTCTATGTTCATACTAAGCATTATCTATTATAGTGAAATATCATTTTTTTCTCTATTTAGATAAAGTTTCTGGATATGTTTCCATTGCAAGAGACTATTTACTTTTTTTGTTTTATTTTAATAAAAATATGACTTCCCATTATGAAGCAATGACTTGCTAAGCACACACTAGAGCTTCACATGCAATATCTTTCATATATTTTAATACCTTAAATTATACTTTGTGTTCTTAGAGTGTTCCCTTGTGGTATAAATATCTTAAAAGTATCTTTACAGTATATTTAAATAGTTTTCAACCTGAGAACTATTGGTATTTTGATCCAGACAATTCTTTGCTGTGGCAGCTATCCTATGCATTATATCTTTAGCAAGAAGATGTTTCTTAGCATCCCTAGCCTTTACCCACCAGATGCCAACATACCCCTTCTCCTAATTGTGACAATCGAAAATGTCTACCTACATTGTCGAAAATCCCCTTTGGAGGATTCCTAGGTGGCTCAGTTTCTTAAGTGTCTTCCTTTGGCTCAGGTCAGTTAACTGACTGATTGGTTCAGTCAGTTAAGCATCTCAGGTCCTGGAATAGAGCACTGGTTGGGTTCCCTACTCAGTAGGGAGTCTGTTCCTCCCTTTCCCTCTGCCCTTCCTCCCCAGTTATGCTCTAACAAATAAATGAACAAAAATCTTTTTAATAATTAAAAAAAATTATCCCCTTTGGAGGCAAAATCACTCCTGATTTAGAACCACTGGCTTATAATTAAGCACTCATTTCCACAGAAATTTAAAAATTAAAAAATAGAAACAAAAAAAATCAATGTTTCCAGATAGCACATTTTATGTGTCTTATTATGAGAATTATCTATTTGAAATTTTCATATTTTATTACATATGGGATAGAGATGATATATTGGTGGCCCCGGGGGGGAAAATAGCTCTACTTTTGAACAATAAATACATTAGTCATGTTGAGAAGAAATGAATGTTTGACTTTTACCTAAGATAATCAAGACCTATAATGCAGAATTGAGAAACTTAATATACTAGTAATATGGGACAAATAAGAATTGAGTTTTTAATTGGCCACCAAGAAGTGGTAGGTAATAAGAAGTTTTCTGAAAGATACCCAAGGCATCTCTGCATATGAACTAATCTGTACCTGTAACGCTCCAACCTTCAGTGCTTGATAGAGAAAACCAAAACCATCTGCATTTCTAAGCTAGCCTCTTTGTGTGGTCTAGGCCACCAGCTTTCCTTCAGCCAAGGAACAAATATGACAAACTTGAAGGAGGATATAAACCTATGGGCATCAACTATGAAATTAATATTCTTCCCTGAAGAAATTTTTAACTGTGTGCTGTATGTGATATTGACGAAACGTTCTAGAAGCCCTTTTAATAAACTTCTGCATTCTATTTCCTTAAAGAGAAAGAAGTGTCACTAATTATTCATACTGACCTCAGAATTTGTTTATAGCAACAAAAAGAATGAAAGAAAAGAAAAAAAAAAGGGTAAATACATACGGGAAGATATCTGGCAAATTTCTTGCTCATGCATTATAAAGTTCATTGGGTTAATAAAACAGCTTGATAATCTGAAACTGAGCTGACCTTTGAACAACATGGGTTTGAAGTACATGAATCCATTTATACATGGATTTTTTTTAGATAAATACAGTACAGTATTACAGATGTATTTCCCTTCCTTATGATTTTCTTAATAGCATTTTCTTTTCTCTAGCTTACTTTATTGTAAGAATACAGTATATAGGGGCACCCAGGTGACTCAGTCAGTTAAGCCTCTGCCTTAGGCTCAGGTCAGGATCCCAGAATCCCGGGAGAAAGCCCAGCATCAGGCTCCCTGTCCTTCTGGGAACCTGCCTCTCCCTCTCCCTCTGCCTGCCACTCTCACTGCTGTGTGGTTTCTCTCTGTCAAAAAAATAAATAAAATCTTAAAAAATAAAGATACAGTATATAACACAGACAGAATACATAATATATGTTAATTGACTTTATATTATCCATAAAACTTCCAGTCAGCAGTGGCTACATAAAGTTTTGGGGAAGTCAGAAGTTGCATGTGTATTTTCAACTGTGTGGGAAGGTGGAGGGGCCATCAATGTCTCTAAGCCCCGCATTGTTCAAGGGTAACTGTACTTAGCTCTAAAGAGCTGAAAATTTCCCATTTTTCTCTCCTCTGGTCCAGAATCAAAATTTCCACAACACTGTGTGCCTTCCTGCATTTTAGTTTTCTATGAGTCAGGATTAGAAGCGACTCTGATGAAACAGACACTATCAGGCATTGGGTATTTTTGTTGTAGTTAATAGTTCAATACACACCTGAATCAGTTAAAAGCATTCCATTGAAATGAGGTCTATCACCATCAAATTCCAGCATGGGACTAGCAGCAGATGATGTCACACACTCAAACCCTCTCCATTTCAGGATTTACTTTACCTCAATGTCCTTGGGCAAGAACAAAATCTAACTCCAAATAGTAATTTATTTATGCATAAAACATTTGACTAATGGCTTGCCTCTTCCCAGGTATGATGTTATGGGTGTGGGACATGAAAATAAAAACTTACAGCTCCTGTCTTAAGGAACTGATGTTTACTGAATACAAAGTGAATTTTAAGTAACTTGGCCACCAAGAAGTGGTATGTGATAAGAGGTTTTCTGATCCAATTTGATAGAGTTGAAAAGTGAGTAAGACATGAGATCTGTCCCCAAGAAGAGCAATGTCATTTCATAACACTGACAATATGTCAGGCACTGCATCTCACAACCCCTCTCTCATTTACTTACCGATTCAATAATATTCCTTGAGAACCAACTATGTGTCACCATAATGTAATAAGACTCGGACACATTAATAATCAAAACAGACAATATTTCCTATCTTTGCAGAGCTCATATTCTAGAGGTGGAGAAAAATATAGGCAGTAAACATAATAAACAAGCAAATTAGAAAGTAGCTTAAGGAAAAAAAAAAACTTATGAAATCCAACTAATTATACCTTGAATGTATCCAGAATCCAACCATTCCTCATTATTTTTATTGTTAGTACCATGAACTGAGCTACCATAATGTGTTACATATATTACATTAATATCTCCTAATCCAAGAAAGTATCTCAGAGAGGATGTTGGAAGATGGTAAGTTAGAGTTAAGGGACTTAAAAATGAAATTTTAAATAGGATTTTTCAGGAGCTCTTATTGAGAAGGTAACACTTGAGCAAAAAATTGACAGACGTCCGAAGGCATCATGAGACCTCACTTGAGATTTGTGGGGAATGCCTGTGATGGGTGCTGGAGAAGAGTGAGTGGGGAGGAGAGTCCCGAGTGAGCTGGTCAGAAAGGGAATGTGCTGGCAAATCACCCAGAGCTTTTTAGGAATGAGAAGGGATCTTGCCCTCTGTTCTGAGAGAAATCCTGTGGGCTTTTAGCCATGGGAATATTGGAATTTCATTACAAAATAATAACAAGAAAAAGAAAATCCTCTCTGAGATACTTTCATGAGTTAGGAGATATTAATGTAGTATAAGTAACACATTATGGTAGCTCAGTCCATGGTGCTAACAATAAAAACAATGAGGAATGGTAGAATTCTGGATATCTTCAAGGTATAATTAGTTGGATTTCATGAGATTTTTTTCCTTTGAGCTATTCTCTAATCTGCTTTATTCTATTCTTCACCAAGTTTCTTGAAAAACAGCTTAGACTCCTAGTCTCCACTCTGTTCACCAAAACATTCACCCCCTCATCAATTAACAACATCTTCATGCTAATGTGATCAGTGTTTTCTTTTTTTAGTATTTTATTTATTTATTTATTTGACAGAAGAGATCACAAGTAGGCAGAGAGGCAGCCAGAGAGAGAGGAAGGGAAGCAGGTTCTCAGAGCAGAGAGCCTGATGTGGGGCTCGATCCCAGAACTCTGGGATCATGACATGAGCTGAAGGCAGAGGCTTCAACCTACTGAACCACCCAGGTGCCCGGATCAGTGTTTTCTTAAAAACAAACCCAAAGTCCTATTTTTATTCTTCATCCTGTGGACTTCTTCAC
Organism: Mustela nivalis; assembly: GCF_964662115.1. Classification (NCBI taxonomy): domain Eukaryota; kingdom Metazoa; phylum Chordata; class Mammalia; order Carnivora; family Mustelidae; genus Mustela; species Mustela nivalis. Next base: position 95,398,996 of record NC_139024.1, on the reverse strand, counting down.
ACTGCTAGAGTTTATCACTGTTTTGACAATTGTCTGAAGATTATTTGATGGTCTCTTAAATGCAGTGGCCTCCAGTACTTTGTCCTTGAATCCCTTTTCTTCTTGTTTCATATGCTTTCCTGAGATTATCTTGTTCACTGTAGTGAATTCTGCTATCAAGAAATTTTTTTTTCTCAAATCTTCCTAAACCACAAAGCTGCATTTATGTCTAGTTGTGGAATTTAATTACCTTGCTGGTTTCTAAATTCTTTAATCCTAATATGCCCAAAATATAGCTCATCTTATTCACAAAGGCTAAAGTTTGACTTCCGCTTTTTTATTCTCTGTTTCACTAATTACTAACATCAATGGCAAGACAGTAGAGTCTCAAGAATGCAGACGAGCCTAAAAGATAATCATCCCAATAAAAGTTTTTTTTTAAAAAAGTAAAATGTAACCATGCATCACACTCTTCTCTATTTTTTTTAAGATTTTATTTATTTATTTATTTAGAGATCACAAGTAGACAGAGAGGCAGCCAGAGAGAGAGAGGGGAGGAAGCAGGCTCCCTGCAGAGCAGAGAGCCCGATGTAGGGCTCCATCCCAGGACCCTGGGATCATGACCTGAGCCAAAGGCAGAGGCTTTAACCCACTGAGCCACCCAGGCACTTCTCTACTTTTCATTACATCAAATACGGATCTGAAATAACTTTAGATTTCACCAAAATTTACTGGTGAGCAGAGATTCTGTCATGGTGAGTTATCTTTCCATTCCAAAAGGACATACATATATCCACATGGCAAAACCCTCCTGACAATCTCTTTCATTTTATGCTTAACTTCCTCTTATTTTTTACTAACTTTATTAAGAACCATAAAGTTAGTCTATTTGAAGTTTTCTCTACATTTGAAGTTTTTGACTAGTTCTCAACCAAATGGTTAGAGAATACTATGCACTGAAACACCTGCCACATGGAAATGAAACATCATTCTGAATTTCATTTAGGTTCTGGGCAGACAATTAGGTTCTATGAGTTAACGCTATGTAATTTTAATCTAAATTAAATTCAATTTATTCCCTAAATTTTAATGAAATTATTTTGCTTTATTTTTCCTGATGTACAAAATTTAATATTCAAAGTATATTTGTGATAGCTATGGTACAGAATTCTATTCTATTATATTATATTCTATCATGCAGATAGAGGGAATGACTAATCCAAGAGAAGTAAATACTAAGATAAAATTTGGGGTGGGGGGAATAAGCCTGATTTCCAAGTCTCTTTTCTAAAGGCATTAGTTGCAGTACTACTGAATCATTAAAAGAAATAAAATTCTAAGTAACAAAAATATTTTCTTCCATTTTAATGTATGAACCCAAATCTATGAATTTGCAATCTCAGGACATCCTTCTTTGCATTGTCTTAGATGACTCACTAGAAGATTAACGTGGGGATCCTCTTTTTATTAAACACAATATACAACAAAACTGTGTTTCCTGACCATATTTTTTCCTGAGCTTTTTTTTTCCCTTAATAAATTACTCTATCAGTATGTATTACATGCTTACTGTACTACAATTATCATGATATATGGGGTAGGAAACAACAGGGAATCAGAAGAAACCATTACTATCATAAAAGGCAGCAAGAATAAAAGACCATAAAAACATTTAAGAAAAATACATCTATTAAGTACTAAATCATGTTATTCATTCATTATTACTGTAGACTGGTGAAAAGGACATATGTGTTTGCTCTAATATAATAAAAGAAAATTTCAATTAGGAGTAAGATCCGGAAAGAAGAAGAAAGCATTCAACAAATAATACTGTAAAGAGGCAATCAGACTAAGTTTAAAACATTGAAAAAGCATGAAAATAAAAATCATAGGTCTTGCATCACCACTTCCTCATATCAGGGAGATCATATAAAAATATATGTTTATAAAAAATAAAAATTAAAAAAAAATTATATTAAAAGCAATGGTAATAAATAAAAAAAAAAATCATAGGTCTTTAAAGAACTGCAAATGTCATCTTAATGAAAGCATGGGAGAGCAAATGTGGTCCTAATAAAGAAAGAAAAAAAGATAGGAAGGCAAGAGCCTTCAGGAGCCAGCTAAAGCTTAGTACCGAGTAAACTGTAAGATAAGGACATACACATCTGTGCAAGGAAAATGTTTGTAGCATGGTCACTTTCTGTACCAGCTGCTACCACAATTTAGTGCCATGAAACTGCTTCGCCAAACCCCTCACACATGATCTTATAACTAAACAGATTTTCTTCTTCCCTAAGTAAGAAGACTCCCAAGTGAAAAATTAGACTGATGACTTATATGTCTTCTTTGACTGCAGCCAGAAATGACATGGAGCCCAAATATCAATTTCAGAGATGTGAAAGAGTGAAAGGAAGATGTAAAACATTTTGTGATGATGATGAATATGATTACGGATCCTGCATAAAATGGAGAAATCAGTGTTGTATATAAAATCTGGAAAAGAGAAGTATGATTAAACATTGAAGTCTGGAAGAGAGACACATCTTATTGATTCAAGGGTTGGCAGAAAGAAAACAATGTTTAATAAAAAATATTCACTTCTATATCCTCAGTACCACTGTTTATGTAAATAAAAGTAATTCGGTTTCTCTTCTGTCTATTCATTGCCTACTTTCTTTGTATTTCAGATGGATAAACATATTCATTAAACATGACATCAGACTCTAATTGTGCTTATAATGTCATTATGGTCATGTTGCCATCCAGCCATTCATGGTAATCATCTGAGTTGCTCTGGTACATCTCTAAATATATGTATGGCACTTTACTGCCAGTTTTACTATGAGAATCATGGTTATCTTCATACTTGCTTTTTTCCACATTGAAATATCTCCAAATAGAGTCATAATTATTTCTTAAAAGAAAATGCATGTTTTCTCTCTTCCAAATGTGAAGCCTTCCAATCTTGGCTTATCTATTGATTTTTTTTTTTTTTGGTATGCATTTAAGCAACTCCTGTAAGATGACAGTTTGAGAGGACACAGTTTAATAGTTCTCTCAGTAGGGCTATGAAATACTCTTATTGGCACTGCAAAAGGATAAATTGTAAGGTGTTGGAGAGAGAGAGAGAGCTCCTTTTACCCATGCAATCATTTATTCAAATGAAGTTCCACAAGTAAGTTAAGTAATGGCTTTTCTTCTTCCAGCAATTTAGGACTCTGTTCAGCTGGCTCAGTCGGCAGCTCCCAAAGAATGTGCCCTATTGAGGGAATCTTTCATTTTGTTGGAGAAGGAATTGGGATGCCACGAGCAGTGTAGAGTCTTATGGTGGGAAGCTCAGTTTAAGCTAATGAGTGAACCTGACCAACTACTCAGAACACCAATCTCTGAGGTCCACCACGAGATCTAACAGGATTAGTTTTGTCTAAGAGATCGAAGTGAGAGAGGTTTAGATGTTAGAGAATTTCAGTTTTCAAAAGCAGCTCCCACAACCGTGTGCATGGCTAATTCAGGAATTGTCACCATGAGCCTAGGAAAGATGAAGGCACATGCATGGTAGCAAAAATGAGGACTCCCCTGGCCATCGCAAAGACTATATTATTTACACTAGAGACCAGCTTTTGCATTTCCAAAAGGTGTGCTGCTGTGGGGGCCAAGGATGAGATGGTAGCATTTAGTTTAACAAAGGTTGTTGTTGTTACATTACACCTATTGCTTAAAACTGTTCACGCTACTCTACCTGAAATATTTAAGTTATATTGTGTACATATATTGGTACACATCAACACATAATATGACTTCATTTCAAGACACAATGTTTCTGGACTGATATGTCGAGAAAAATGCATTGTCTTTGTGAAAGTGCAGTATTCTCTCTGACTCTTTGTTCTTTGAAGATGCCGCTAACAAAGGATTGAACTTTTCTCATACTTAGCAAGCCCCAGGAGGTAAGAATTCTCTGTTCCTTCATTTTAACAACACATGATATGAGAAGGAATGTCTTTCAATCCTTTTTTACTAAGAAATTTTCTACTGTGAGATTTTTTTTTCTTTCTTTTTGTTTTTTTTTTAAAGATTTTCTTTATTTGTTTGACAGAAAGAGAGAGGGAGAAATCACAAGTAGGCAGAGAGGCAGGCAGAGAAAGAGGGGGAAGCAGGCTGTCCGCTGAGCAGAGAGCCCGATGCAGGGCTCGACCCCAGGACCCCGAGATCATGACCTGAGCCGAAGGTGGAGGCTTAACCCACTGAACCACCCAGGTGCCCCTTTTTTCCTTTTTTTTTTTAAAAAGCATTCTCTTCTATATGGTCAAAATTCCATGAGCTAAAACAGACATGTTTATATAGATATTTACACTTCCAAATTTTGAAGTAATTACTTGTGTCTTGAATGATAATATTCTAGGTGTCAAAGGACCATTAGATTAATCCGATTACTACCACTTAGTAGCAGTCAGCTGTATTCTAATCTTGCTGGACAGGGTAGCTAGTTGGAAAAAGTTTTGAATATAATTTTTAAGACCATATACTTATCCATGGTGATAGCCTACAGCTAGAAAAAGATCAATTTGCCTTTTCTTTTTCTTTATTATTGCTTTATTGCCAGTGGACTAATTCCTACCAAGAGGAACACCAATTTAGGATACTCTTTTGCATACTTCAGGGATATCATGTCCACTAATGACTTCTCTGAGTATTATTTGTTCTACCTTTCTAATGGTAAGTGAAACAGATTCTGTGAATACTGAAAATATTAGACCTCATAGAACTAGTAAGATTTCTTCATCTAGCGACTATGTCTCCAAATTCGCCATGTTACCAAATATGCTTTAAGTACTGTACATAAATACATCTTTTAAGTAATTTTGTACTTGAATTTTTTACTGCAGTTCATGACCTGTACTTTTTAATATGTGCCCCAATATACCACAGCCTTGAAAAATCTCTGGTATATGCTCAATTAATAACTGTTAAATGAGTGTTTCCCAGAACTATATGGATTTGCCTTCTGTCAGCTGATCTTGAATTTTCTTTTGAACCAATAACAATAGGTCACTGATTCCACTTCCTTACATTTGATGATGAAGTTCTATCTTTTAGTTTCTATTTATAGGTTACAAATTTGTTGTAAAGAATCCTTAAGAAAGTTTTTTCATCACTGTGGATCTCACTTCCTTAACCTGTCGTGTAGAGAGTTTTTCTTCAAGCATCCTTGTATGTGTAATTACCTATTTATCACTTTGTGATTTTCTTTTTGCTGTTAGTATATTGTAGAGGTTAGCAAACTACAGCTTATGGGCCAGACCGAGCCCTCCTCCTTGTATGGCCTGTAAGTAAAGGCTAGTATTTGCAGATGACATTTTAATTGATTTGATGGTAGGAGCTACTAACTTCCAACATCAGTTAAGAAAAATGTTATCCCATCTTTCTTATTAGTAGATCTGTAAACCCCCCCCCCCCAAATATTATGTGCAATCATTCTTACTATCTACTGAATTTTTGTCAGTTCAAATTTATGGAAAATTGTTTTTTATCTTCTATTTAAGTTCTTACAAAATATCCTTGATTTCATATCATGGCCAGCAAAGCCTAAAATATTTGCCCTTCACAGAATACATTTGTTGGTCCCCATAAGAAAAGAATGAGTAACATTTCCAGGTGCAAAATGTGGTCTGTGCAGCATCTCTTTAAGCATTACCTGAGAATGTGCTAGACATGCTAATTCTTAGGGGACTGAATCAGACGCTCTAAAGATGGGGCTCAGCCATATGTGTTTAACCTGCCCTCAACTTGATTATAATGCACAGAAAATTTGCTAACCATTGCCTAGAAATGTTCTTTACTATTGAATTTTGCAGCAAAATCATGATCCTTTAATGTTTTAGTTAACTTGGATCAAACTTTTCAAGACCCCTTGACATTGCTGATAAAATATTGTCCAGTAGGAGAAGCAAGATGTCAAGTAAAATATCTTTCTTTAGAGAGGATAATGGTCAAAAGGAAAACACAGAGAGAAATTTTAGATAAGGAAATCAGAATTCCATCTCCTATATTTATAATTTGTCAATAGGTATTGCATGACCTAAACTAAGTAAAAGTAAAATCAATCTGTATATGCCATTTTATTCTACTTTCTCCACTTTCTCTATTTTTTTCTACATTGATGTCGCTATACTTTGGGCACAGAATGTGATATAGTTGTGTGGAAACAGCAGTGCTGATTTCCTTGTTGCTTCAAAGGATGGCATAATGGTCAACTAAAGGAATGGGATCAAGATAGCTTTCCCCTCAGTTTTGACTTAGCTTCTGATGGATTTCTTCCTGAGGAGAGACTCCTGACCTCACTTTTCTTATTAAATTCACTTTAGAAAACTTGCTATTGTAAATTCTTTCTCTGTTCCTTTGAAAAATATGTAAATCTTCTCCCAGCCTCTCCTCAGTATTACCAGAAATGTCTTTCTCAAAGACCTGAGAACCATCCCTTTGAAATATCCATTTCAAAGGACATACACTTCTGTCTCTCAGTCTCTGTGAGAGGCTAAAAGCCTAACTTCAATGGGTGCTAGTTATCAAATGCAGATGGCCTAATCACAGAGGAAAGCACTGGCAGACTCTGAGATAAGTTGCTGTGCTCTGGGTAGCCCAGTGATCAAACTCCTTCCAGCTTGTCATCACACCAGACCCTAAGAACCTTCCTGCATTCTGTTTCATTGAAATTGAGCTCATGTTCTTTCCTCTATTGCAATAGTCTTCAATAAAGTCTTCCTTGGCTGTTCTAGGGCAACTTTTACTTTATCAAATAAAATAACAAAAATTTGAATTCTGGGTCTGAAGGATTTGCTTAGGAAATATCTTCCCCAATATAGATAGAAGACATTATTAAGAGAAATTCCCTTTTTTGGTAGAATGCTATATGTACCATAGGAGTTACACATATAGATGTTGTGAGATGACAGGGGAGATTATGGTAACTTTCTTAGAGTGGTCAGGGAAGACCCCTAAAGACCACCAGGAGGTGGCATTTGGGGGCAAGGAACACCTCATGTGTTTCAATTATCAGGAATCCCTAGAATTTGGCACAGAGATTGACCAAGGGTAGACGCTTGATACATTTTCATAGACAGTGAATTGATAGCTGGATGCACACATAAATAACAAAATCCAAATACCCCATTTCAAGGAGTATTCATATTGAAGAGCATACCATGGAAAAGAGGAAGACAGGAAGTTTTCAAATAGAACCAAAATAAAGTTAGAATTAGGAAAGGCATATTCAGGAGGAGGGGTCATATATAATGCCAAATAATACAGGCTATCTTGGAAGGTGTGGTGTTTTGGATAAAGTAAGCATATAGCTATACAAATCATTTTAAAACTCTGTTTACAAAAAAAAAAAAAAACTGTTTACAAAAGGATTAAAATTCAATATGAGAGCATAAATGCTAACATTAAGAAAGAAAACATGTTTTGGACAATCTTCTAACTGATTACTTTGCTTGTTTTGCCAGGCTAGTTGTCACCTATCACTGACACATGTCTTCAAATAGTCTCCGGAAGAACATTATAAGTCCAGGTTCTTTTGGTCATTCTGCACTTTCTTAAGTGCTTTATGTCATATTGATGATGTCATTGAGCTTCTTTTGTTTTTTAAACTTCCACTGATCATTATGTTATTGGATTTTTGGTACTTATATTTTTAAGTTAGATTTCTCAGTGGTAGTAACTTCTCTATGTCTAGACTGGAAATTTAAATTTTCATGTGTCTTAAAAAATTTTGAACATCTTTATTGAAGTATAATTAACATCAATTAAGTGTCTATGTTTAAATGTTCTTATATCTGGAAAGGCACATGAGTATCATTTCTTTCTCTTTCCCTCATATGTAAAATAAGGAGAATATTTCCTTTTTACCTAAAATAGACATCAATTTACTTGTTAAATTTGTGTATCATACTCAAAGGGTGTGTCCAACAAGAAGATTTAACAATTTTAAATATCTATGCCCCCAACGTGGGAGCTGCCAACTATATAAACCAATTAACAAAATCAAAGAAACACATCAACAATAATACAATAATAGTAGGGGACTTTAAAACCCCCTCACTGAAATGGACAGATCATCCAAGCAAAAGATCAGCAAGGAAATAAAGGCCTTAAACAACACACTGGACCAGATGGACATCACAGATATATTCAGAACATTTCATCCCCAAAGCAACAGAATACTCATTCTTCTCTAGTGCACATGGAACATTCTCCAGAATAGATCATATCCTCGGTCCTAAATCAGGACTCAACCGGTATCAAAAGATTGGGATCATTCCCTGCATATTTTCAGACCACAATGCTCTGAAGCTAGAACTCAACCACAAAAGGAAGTTTGAAAAGAACCAAAATACATGGAGACTAAACAGCATCCTACTTGTTAAATTTGTAACAAGTTCTCTAGTGCTGTGTCCATGCTGTACTTCTATCTTTGGGGGAATTTCTCCCATCATTCTCATCTTAGGATTTTATCAGGAGTCAACATTTTCTTATAATTCTTGCTTTTTAACCATGGTAATATTGAAAGTTCAACCTCTGATCACAGTGGCCCAATCAGTCTTTACCTGGGATTTTTAACACCTTCCTCTCTATTCACACTTCTGTAATAAAATGAGTCTGATGCTTCTACTAACAAAATAACTCTCCCCATTCCCCAACTCTGATAGGCTAGAAGACCAATGTGAAGCCAATATGAGAATTACTGGGGAAGATTACTGTGACTGAATCCCTTACTGTCTTTCCTAATGCAAGTCCCACATTTGGCTTTTCTCTTTTGTTTGGTTCAGCTGGTTTTGTATGAAATCCACTAGAGTCTACATTGATATATTAATACTTAAGCTATTTTGAGTTGGATGTCTGTGACTTTCAAACAAAACCTATACCTCACAGATTTCATTTGAAGGGTGTTGGAGAATCATAATAAAGGTATGTAATAACTGAAAACACTATTGAGATATTACTATCATTTTAACAATAACTTGAAAAAATTCTTTTTAGATTTCTCTGAGTTTTAGTTTTCTCATTTTTATTTATTTATTTATTTATTTTTAAGTATTTTATTTATTTATTTGACAGAGAGAGAGAGCACAAGCAGGCAGAACAAGAGACAGAGGGAGATGGAGAAGCAGGCTTTCCTCTGAGCAGGGAGCCTAATGTAGGATTTGACCTTAGGCTGTCAAGCTGGGGCTGTTTTCATGCAGATTGCTTTCATAGAGCTCCTCAAGATCAGCCATCACCTTGTATAGTTTCACCATGGTTCTCTTTGAACTTCTGCTTTACCATGAAGTCTATTTTTTCAATGCCATAATGTATATGAGATTTAGGATACTCACCGGCAATTTGGCCTAAACTCTTTCATACAGGATGCCAATTTTATATTGATAGTAAGAAATTATATTCTTGGTTTATTGATCATTTGTGTTGGCTTGACAAATGCATATTTTCCATGCAGACAATTTACATGGGAAGCCAAGTTATAAAGAAATTTCCTTATGAACAAAGAATAAGAACAGTTGGAATTAGAAGAGGGGTTTTAATGTTAAGGGGCATCAGTATGAAAGCCTAAGGTTTTCATATTCCAAATAAGTTTACTACTGCCAAGTAGAAAAAATAGTCATTTCAATATATACATCTTCTTAGGATGCTACTTGCCCTAGAAAAGTTAATTGACAGGTGTAATCAGTTTTTGTCTCATGGGTTCTGCTTCATGTTCCATGTTCTTTACATGTACATGTACATCTTCTTTACATGTTCTCATTGACCCCATCCTGCTTCAGATATGTTGCTATAGAGAGAGAGAGTAGGCAAAGTAGCTGGAATATAGGTCTTCATATCACACTGCCTGGAGTCAAATGATCTAGGAGATAGCTGAATATTATTCTTGCTAGTTGTGTAACATTGAGCATGTTACTTAGCTTGGCTACATTTTGGTTTTCTTATATATAAAATGGTGGTAGTCACAAGTCACTTTCCAATTCCCAGTGTCAGGATCACTCAATAAATGTAAATAGCAATTGCTTATAAATGTAAACAGCAATACTAATGTTAAATTAGATTTTAATCATCTAATTTCTTATTGGAATAATTTTTGTTTCTTTACTGCATCTGCATATCTTTTATTTGACTCAAGATGCATGATTTTTATAGTTTATATATATGATATCACTATATAGTAATCTATATATTTCATATAATTTATGTATCAGTTTATGTAGTCTATATATGAGTCATTTGGAATCAGTGTCGAACATAGGCATTGAAGGTTTATGTCAAATCAGGTTGGGGATGATATGATACTACTTGAGCACTAAGGGTGTAAAGAAGTTAGCTGTGAGACAGAGGATAATGGGACAGATGAACCTGCAGATTAAGAAGCCAGGAAAAAGAAGCCATTGAGATGTGTTACAAATCCACCATTCTCTCTGCCTCTTCTCAAAACCAGCTTTTGCTGAATTTATACCTGCTATTTTTTTTTTTTAGCCTTAAAATATATGCTTCTTTGGGGCAACTTGGTGTCTCAGTTGGTTAAGCATCTGACTCTTGATTTCTGTCCAGTTTTGACCTCAGGGTTGTGGGATCAAGACCTATGTTGGGCTCAGTGCTGAGTGAGGAGTCTGCTTGAGAGTCGCCTCTCTCTCTGCCCCTTCCCCCAACTCGCACACTCACTCTGTCTAAAAATAAATAAATAAATCTTTGAAAAAAATATATATTCTTCAGTTTTTCTTGAGCTATTTTGAGAGGTTCACTCTTTCTTGAAAATAATAATTTAGACCAGAGTGGAGTAGAACTAGATGACTTTTCTCTACATGTATATGTGTTCGTATATGTGTGTGTTGGCAAACAGCCTACACATATCAGTTGTTGCATTCAGTTGCCATCAGCCGTGATGAGATCAGTCCACATAGGCATCATACACTCAAGAGCTGAAAGACACCAGCTCAAAGCCCAAGTCCCATAATCTTTCAAAGACTGAATGCAAATTATTAAAATCAGACATTTGGTTTTATTAACAAACAGACTCATGGAAGAATATTAATTATTATTGCTTTGACTTCTGGTTCACATGAGGTGATAAGAAAATTCTAAATTTAGACCCCCTTTTTTTATCTTATTCAGAACTGTTTCATGTAAATGTTCTGGCTTTTAAATAAATTTCTTTTCCACATTCGTGGTTGAGACTTCGTATCATTGGGCAAAATCATACTTTAAAAAATTAAAAAAAATAAAAACAAAAACAAAGAACACACAGAGATTTCTGGTTCTGATAATGTGGCAGACAGAGAGAGAATTCAGAACTCTTACTGAATAGTTAGAAGATTTAGACAAAGTGCAATTTTAAAATGTCAATGACCCAATTGGGCTCATCAGAATGAATTCACTTTATATACAAGACAAAAGAGAAAATCAAAACCTAGAGTGATAAAGGCCAGAGGTGAGAGGGCCCCAATGTAGGGTAGAGGTGGGCAAAGTACAACCAACCCAGCAAAGGTCTTGGTTTTTTTTTTTTTTTTAATTAATTAATATTTTTTTATTCATAAAAGACAGAGAGACATGAGAAACAGTGAGAGAGAGAGACACACAGAGGCAAACAGGCTTTTCAGAGAGCAGGGAGCCCACTGCAGGACTCAATCCCAAGACCCTAAGATCAAAACCTGAGCAGAAGGCAGACACCCAACCAACTGAACCAACCAGGAACCCAGACCTTGGTGTTCTACAACTAGGTTATGAGAGATATGATCTATGCTCTATACAAGGCAGGGAATTGGAAAAACACTGTTTATGATAGTGGCATGAAACATTATAGTTGTCACACTGGGAATGTGTAGGAAATTCATACTGGCGAATTTGTGGACCTTGAAAAATGAGGTATGACACTGGCCAGGAAAAAAGAACCTCGACTTCAGCTGGAGCATCAAGGGTAGCAATAGAAGAGGTGGGAAGAGGTGACCCCCAATCTGAGAAGATGACATGTGCAAAATCACTGAAACATCAACGAGTATCAAAGCCATGAATAGACAGAGGAGTTGTAAGTAAACTCACAGGGTGGTGAAAATTGGCTAGCCACTTCAAAGGAGAACAGATTGACCATCAAGCAGAGCACAGAAGCCACAGAAGGGCCCTGCGGAAGACAGAGAGGAGACCTGTGGGCTGAGACCTGTAGTACAAAGTCTGTGACTCAGACAAGTTGTCCATGAATCGCCCACATAGTATCGATTTCCACAGATAACTATGTTAGCTGCAAAGACAGTTTAGAAAACCAAGGGTAATAAAGTTTTCTCAATGAAAACTAGAGATTCAGAGATCAAACACTTAAAACCACTACCCCATAGACTGCCTGGGAATCATTACCGAGCTTAACAGCCTTGAAAACCACTAAGATTTGCATGACACATGAAAGATTGCTTTAGTTTTTTTGAGGCATGTTGGGGAAGTTTTTCAGCTGTAATCTTGCTCAAATAAGGCACAGATTCAATAATCTTCTAAGGTTCAGTAAACTGAATGAGAAGCCACACAGGTGAACTACAAATATCTCTCCTCCCAAACTCTAGAGCTTCATAGATATAATCTCATTGTTTCTTGCTTTAAGAAACTGCACCTGCCGTGAGAATTTTTTTATAATGTTTTCCTTCTTTTTGGCACACATCCCTGCAAGTAAGAGTAACATACTTATTGGGATTTTTCTGTGAAGCCTATTGAAGGGCATTCTTAAAGTTAACCCACTTTACTGTGTATGAACCAAGAAAATACAGTAATAGAACTGATAAAGAATCCAGGATTAATTCAGCAGAACAGGGCTAAATGTGTGACTTAGAACATTAAGACTGAAGCTTTTTGGAGCTAACCTGAAGATTATGGTCAAAACACGAATCCTTGGGCCCCTGGGTGACTCAGTGGGTTAAGACTCTGCCTTCAGCTCAGGTCATGATCCCAGGGTCCTGGGATTGAGCCCAGCTCCAGGCTGCCTGCTCAGTGGGGAATCTGATTCTCCCTCTCCCTCTACTTCCTCCACTGCTATTGTTCTCTAAAAATAAATCAATAAAATATTTTTTAAAAGTGAAAAAAAACAAAACAAAACAGTAATCCTATATCTTTGAGTATCTTAAACTCTCACCTGAGATAGAAACCTAAATTTAAATCACTGTTTTATTTTCACTAGTAATATCTCTTCTCCATTACCTATTCTTGTTAAGGGGTTTCCTTTGCATCTTATAAGGAGAAAAGTTGAAGAGATTTGTACCCTTCTCCAATATATTTTTTCCCCTCCAAACTGCTTACCCCACCTCTCCCAGCTGAAGAACAGAGAATAACTGAAGAATTTCATTTTCCTAAAAACTGTGTAACCAAAATTCGTGTTTATATTTCTGCCCTTGTTTCAACTTCCACTGCAACAAAACATACACTGATGACGGATGAAAGAGTAATTGTCATTGTACCAGTGTACTTCTGCTCTGTGGCTATCACCACACCCTGGGAAGCTCTCTTCCCAGGAAGACGGTGTGAGAGAGGATCAGCCGCCAACCCTGGAACAGCAGGTGTGCTAGGATCTCCATAGTCGTGGGTACCACAGACCAAGAGCATTAATACCATGAGAGAGCATGTAAGAAATGGAACATCTCTGGCCTGTCCCATACCTACTGACATAGAACCTGCTTTTCAACAAGAATCCTGATTATTCACATGCACATTCAAATTCAAGGAACACTATCTTAACACATTAAAGATTCATACATCTACCAGTCAATTTCTAGGGTTATTCCCTCCCTCTCTTCCTCTTTTTTTTTTTTTTTTTCTACCTCTCTTTTCAACCATTTATTCTCATCTCTCAATCAACCTGCAATTTTTCCCAGGAGTCGAGGTGGAGGGTGGGGGGTGGGGAAAGCTTCTATTTGTTTGTTTGTTTTCCCTATGTGTTAAATAGCAACATTGTTGGGGGATATCACTATCCCTTAAAATGTACACATATTATGAGATAAAAAGAAAACTTTCTCTTCTAAACTCCCACACGGCTCAGTATGACATATTGTCAGCTCGTACCTTAAGAAAGTACAGGGAGTCCAACCCAAGGGCACTGAAGTGATGAGGAGAGGACAGACTTATCAGTGATCAGTGGTTTGGCAATGGGTTAAAATGTCAGGCACAGGCTCTCCTTATCTGGGATAAGATCTGAAAGGTAGGAGGTTAAGCGTTTCCCAGGGAAGAAAACTGAGCAAAGCAGCTGGGAGGAGGGGAGTAGAGAAAAGGGCAAGAGGAACAACAGATAGGCAGCTCCCAATGGATAGGTAGTGTCCCTTAGATAATGAGACTTTATCTAAACCACATCTGCGTCTCAAGGATCACTGAAGTACTCTCCAAAATTACCTCCCACTCTGGCCCTCTTCCTGCTCCCTTCCAATCAGTTCTACTAGAGCCAGAGTGAGCTCATAAACTCTTAAATAGCTTCCATCAGACATATAATAAAATTCATCGCTTCACTGTGGCCTAAAAAGCAGGATGAGACCAACCCCCTTCTGCTCCTTGACCTCCCGCTTCCCACTCATGTTTCCGTTGCCCACTGAGTGTGAGCTCACTGGTCTGGTTTTTATTCCTCACACACATCCTGCTGTCAGGAATATCTAATTTGTATCTCTACAAGGGACACCCTTTGTGGGCTACCCCTTTCTCAGGGCAATAGAATTCACCCCTGATCACTTATTACAGTGCCTCTCTTGATGGTCTCTCTCTCCTAACACTCTTGAATTTTATGAAGAGTTATTCAGTCTGAAAACTAAATCCCAAGATGGTTGTAACCATGTTTATCTTGCCTGCTGCTTTACCCTAGAGTCTTGAGTTGTATCAATGCATAGTAAGAACTCAATAATTTTTAGAGTTCTTAATGAGTGTCTTCTTTGTCAGGTTCATGCATTATCTCATTTAACACATGAAGCAATAATTTTGATATTAAGTAGAAGTAGCAGTAGAAGCCAATAGAAGCCAGTAAGTTCATAGAAGTCAGTAAGTTTGATATTAAAATCACCATTTTAGGGACACCCAGGTGGCTCAGTCATTAAATGTCTGCCTTTGGCCCAGGTCATGATCCCAGGGTCCTGGGATGGAGTCCCACATCGGGTTCCCTGCTCAGCAGGAAGCCTGCTTCTCCCTCTCCCACTCTCCCTGCTTGTGTTGTTCCCTCTCCTGCTCTCTCTGTCAATTAAATAAATAAATAAAATCTTTTTTTAATTCACCATTTTATAGATAAGGAAAACCGACCTCAAGAAGATCACTTAGTAAAAGCATGCTTGAGGTTCAACTCCAAATTTTGCTAATGTGAAAGAATTGGCTCATTCTAGCCCTAAGGACATTCAGTCTAGTCAAGCAGTACCAGATGGAGGTGATTTGTCAGGGATATGGACAACCAGAAGGAGTGAACTGTATTAAATGGACTTGAGAAATACTTTCTAAATCTTGTTTCTTCATTTCTGAGAATCTGTGGACCACTTTACAAAGGATATGAACATACATTTGACCAGCTTTCTGTATTCTTCAGTTTGGTTTCAGCTCCTAAAGTAAATCTTTACTAGGTGACACTGTGTTAGATTCCTGTAGCACAGTAAAATGTAGAGGGCAGGGTAGCAAACAGAAGAAGCATTACTTGAGGTCAGATCAAGTCTTCATCTTTGTCATTTTATCTTCACATCATGTATGCAGGTGACTAATTTTATTCCCAGTCCCCCTAATAAAGCTGAGATTCAGAATGGAAACACCCTTTGCACAAGGAACACGAGGCTACACAGTAGTAGAGTGTCATTCACACTTGGGTCAGTCTGTCCACGCTATTTCACTGCCACAGCAGAGGGCTTGGACAAGCCTATTCCAGGGTATTCATGTTCTTCTGAGCCTGGTGGGGAGAAAAGTATTTTTCATTCTGCGTTTTGAAAAGGGCTTAAGTAGAGCAGGGACAGTGATGAGACTGACCATAGGAAGGGAAGAAATGGTATAAATGAATTCACTCTGAGAAAAGCAGAATGTGTGTAAATTGGTGGTATCAGACCTGGGTAAGCATAGGAAATATTTGAGGAGATTTATTTAAAAGTGCAAATTTCTGGGCACTTGGGTGGCTCAGTTTGTTAAATGACTGCCTTTGACTCAGGTCATGATCCTAGGGTCCTGGGATCTAGCCCCACATTGCTCAGCAGGGAGTCTGCTTCTTCCTCTCCCTCTACCTGCTGCTCTCCCTGCTTGTACTCTCTTGCTCTCTCTCTGTCAAATAAATAAATAAAATCTTTAAAAATAAATAAATAAATGTTCAAATTTCTGACCCACAGAATAACAGAATGTGACTATTAGGGAGTGGTGCCCAGAAGTATGGATTTTTCCTTTTCTTTAATTATCCTAATGATTCTAAAAATTATGACATTCAGAGAGCCATGGATTCAACTAATCCTTCTGCTGATTCTAGGCATGAATTCACCTTTTAATTTTAGGGTCAGTCTGTTGTCTACCATTTACTAAACAGAACATAAAGAAATTAAAGAAACTCAGTATTGCCTTTCATAGATTTGCTCATTTACAAATTCATTGATCTAGTGTAGCAGGTCAGACCTTGGGTTCAAGAATCAAATTGCTTTGGGGTCTAATATCAGCAGTGGAAATACTAGTACAGGGATTATAACAGGCTACTAAATGAATACCTCTACGCCTCTTTTACCTTGTTGTGCGATGACCTTCAGGTTGGTGTTATGTTCAACAGAAATCATAAATGAAAAGCATTCAGGCATTACCTTATATTTAGTAAATGTTCAATACAGATTCACTATTACTTATTGAGCACCCAGTAAGAACCAAGCCCTTCACTAAATATAAAAAATAAAATAGAAAGTAGAATTGTAAAGGATATCCTTTGTGTACAGTCTATCTACTTTCTCAGAATATTTCTTGCATGATTGTCCTTTATACAAGCTGTATACAGAGGGGTAAGTCAACCTCCAAAAAAACAAGAGCCCAGGACCTGATGGATTCCCTGGGGAATTCTGCCAAACTTTCAAAGAAGAAATAACACCAATTCTCCTGAAGCTGTTTCAAAAAATTGAAGCAGAAAGAAAACTTCCAGATTCTTTCTATGAAGCCAGCATTACCCTGATCCCCAAACCAGGCAAAGACCCTACCAAAAAGGAGAATTTCAGACCAATATCACTGATGAAGATGGATGCTAAGAGTCTCAACAAGATCCTAGCCAACAGGATCCAACAGCACATTAAAAAGATTATCCACCATGATCAGGTGGTATTCATCCTTGGGCTACAAGGATGGTTCAACATTCGCAAATCAATCAATGTGATACAACAAATTACTATGAGAAGAGAGAAGTACCACATGATCCTCTCAATTGATGCAGAAAAAGCATTTGACAAAATCTAGCATCCGTTCCTGATTAAAATGCTTCAAAGTATAGGGATAGAGGGAACATTCCTGAACCTCATCAAATCTATCTATGAAAGACCCACAGCAAATATCATCGTCAATGGGAAAAAGCTTGCAGCCTTCCCGTTGAGATCAGGAACAAGACAAGGATGCCCACTTTCACCACTCTTGTTCAACATAGTATTAGAAGTCCTAGCAACTTTTTGAAGCTTAGGAAGAAAGACCTACATTAGTTCCTGTCATCTTCTTTCATACCCACCGAAAGGGAAAGAAATGGATAAAAAAAATCTTTGTGAATTAGTCTTTCATCCCTTAGGATTAGAAACTGAATTGTGTATTCTGGCATTCACTTTCTCAGAAGTGCAATTTTCCAAAATTTTTTAGATAGACAAATGGTAGATACTACAATTGCTACTATAACTTTATTTCAATCTCCATTCAGTAAATGTAACTTTATTTCAATAACTTTATTTCAGTCCCCATTCATATGAATTAAATGCCTATTCTATCCTAAACTCCACTGCATAGCTGTCAAAATCCTTGCCCCATGGAGTTTACATTCCAGTGAGAAGTTAATGATAATAGTAATAATAACCATACCATAATATATGGGTAAATAATTAAAGAAGTCAATAATGGACAAGCTAATTTCAAATGAAGACAAATAAGGAACACACCTCCACCCCCTCCACATATTGGAATGAAGTAAGAGTCACTATTATTAAAATAGCAGAAAAGCCTTCAGAATGTCTGATAAGATGACATGTGAACATCAGGGACCAGAATAAAACAAATTCTGGGTAAAAAGGTGGAGAACTTGAATTATGTGATTGAAACACTTGATAATGAGTCCTAAATATCACATATCAATACATAACACAAACACACACACACACACACACACCCCAAATCCTTCTGAACAAAAGAGAACATTATAGTATGGTGAGTTTAAAGTACCATGTATTCAGTGAGGAACTAGTCTTCAGCTGAGTAAAATTAAAATTGACACAGAGAAGTGGATCATATGCAAAATATGTGAAATGAATATTAATGGATATTGAATTTATAACCTATACCTTAAAATTCACTCATATGTAAGAAGATGAGGCAAATAATAACATATCACAGCAGATAATCAATACTCTATTTTCAAAATTAAAATGTAATATTTTGGGACACCTGGGTGGCTCTATCCATTAAGGGCTTGTCTTCAGTTCAAGTCATGATCCCAAAGGCCTGGGATTGAGCCACCTGTTGGGCTCCCTTCTCTTCAAGGAGTCTGCTTCTATCTCTGCCTTTCCCTTTCTCACTCTAAATAAATAAATAGATAAGTTTTTAAAAAAATGTAATACTTTAACCACCACATGAATTTCCTTAGTGTGAGACAGCTCACTGATACATAATACCAGAAAGTAGTAAGCGTATTCTGACAGTTGCAGAATGCCATTGTTCCGAAACCACTAACCAAAGTACAGTCTAACAAACAAATATATTAGTGAAAGGCACCAATAACAGCAAAAAATATATTTTTGTTAAGTAATTATTGCTTAAACATCTACTAAGCAATGGCTACTGAGCATAGTTTCAGATTAATATTTCTAAATCACTGTATAAAAAGCTAAAACTGTAATGAGCCCTACTAACTTTGTTATGGTTCTTTTATATTATCTCTTTCAATATTTATTAATCTGTACATTTCCATGCCTCTCTCCCTTACCTTCCCTTCTTTGTTACTACTACCCAAACTTCACTTATACCTAATATCTATAACTATGAGCTCAAAGACAATTTTGGAAGTGTGGATTTTAGGGGTGCCTGAGTGGCACAGTTGATTGAGCGACCAACTCCTGATTTCAGCTCAGGTCCTGATCTCGGGGTTGTGAAATGGAGGCCCACATTAGGCTCTGGACTTAGTGTGGAGTCGGCTTCGGATTCTCTCTTGCTCTGCCCCTCCTGCTCGTGCTCTCTCTCTCTCTCTCTCTCTCAAATAAATAAATCTTTTAAAAAAAAATGGTGCTGGTAGCCGTCATCCTACCCACTGGAAAAGGTAATTTCTGGAACAGAATAACTTACATAAACATACCCATTATACTGATATTTTTTTAGTAGTTAGTGGCAGCAGTAGTAGTAGTGATCAGGCAGATACATTTCACAGTCCCATAACAGTGTGATAAGACTGTAAGCAACTGGCTCAACATCAATTCTTTTATGAGTGATTTTTTTTTTTAAAGATAACTCATGAATAATGGACTAGGACAAAAAAAATACATTTGATAAACTATAAATTTGTCCCCCAGATCAAGTCAAAGCACACAAGTCAATAGACATAGGATGACATTATTCCATGAGACCATACATTCTAATAGTTATCTTTAAGGTTAGTTTAAAATTTAAGGTGTAAGACTTAATTATGGAGAATAAACTGATGGTTACGAGAGGGGAGGTGGAGGAGTGGGTGGGTGGATTAGGGGGTTGGGGTGAAGGAGGGCACTTGTGATGAGCACCAGATATTGTATAGAAGGGTTGAATTACTATATTGTCCACCTGAAACTACTATTACATTGTATGTTAACTAACTGGAATAATAAATAAATAAATAAATAAATAAATAAATAAATAAATAACAATTTAAGGTTTATATTATTGCCTTTAACACCAATGTATGACTTAAAATAGAACAATAGCTACACATTGCACCAGAGCTCCCCAAGAGGACTTGTTTTTGCCCCATCCTCACTGAGAATACATAACATGTGATGTTTTCACCTACTCCTTAGAATGTCAAGGAAAACTAAGACTGGACTGGAAAGATTATTTGTTGGGAGGAAAGGAAAGATTGGTTTCTATTATTCTCCAAATCTTCTCTAGAAATAATCTCCTAGGACTGCTTTCTCTACAAAGTTTCTGATTTCAGAGTGTCCTTAAGCTATAAAAATAGAGTGAGAACAAATGAGTTGTAACATTTCTTTTATTTTGGAAAGCACATTTTCATGATTATATTATATAAATTCCTTTGTAACTCTAAGACAAGTATTCAGGTGACTGGAATATGTAGTAACAGTAATGATTAAGAATGTGGGCTCTAACCATAGACCATGTTCAGTTTCAGTTTCACCACTTACCAGCTAGTAGTTGACTTTGTTACTTTAAGTAAGTAACTTACTTAAATCTTTCTGTGTCCCTTTCCTTGTGCATGAAAATGGGGCTAAATATTATTCCCACTTCATAGGGCTTTCATGTGATGTAAATACAAGGAACAGCACCTTGCACATAAGGAGCATGTAATAGATGTTTTGAAGGTGCATCAGGAGCAGGAAGGACAGAGCCTGAGCTCCTGGGACTCATGGTTTCTAAATATATGAAGCACCAATAATTATTAGAGCTTGAATAAAAGCTTTTTTTTTTTCTTTTTTTTTAATTTTTTATTTTTTATAAACATATATTTTTATCCCCAGGGGTACAGGTCTGTAAACCTGAATCACCAGGTTTACACACTTCACAGCACTCACCAAAGCACATACCCTCCCCAATGTCCATAATCCCACCCCCTTCTCCCAAACCCCCTCCCACCAGCAACCCTCAGTTTGTTTTGTGAGATTAAGAGTCACTTATGGTTTGTCTCCCTCCCAATCCCATCTTGTTTCATTGATTCTTCTCCTACCCACTTAAGCCTCCATGTTGCATCACCACTTCCTCATATCAGGGAGATCATATGATAGTTGTCTTTCTCTGCTTGACTTATTTCGCTAAGCATGATACGCTCTAGTTCCATCCATGTTGTCGCAAATGGCAAGATTTCATTTCTTTTGATGGCTGCATAGTATTCCATTGTATATATATACCACATCTTCTTGATCCATTCATCTGTGGATGGACATCTAGGTTCTTTCCATAGTTTGGCTATTGTGGACATTGCTGCTATAAACATTCGGGTGCATGTGCCCCTTTGGATCACTACATTTGTATCTTTAGGGTAAATACCCAATAGTGCAATTGCTGGGTCATAGGGCAGTTCTATTTTCAACATTCTGAGGAACTTCCATGCTGTTTTCCAGAGTGGCTGCACCAGCTTGCATTCCCACCAACAGTGTAGGAGGGTTCCCCTTTCTCCGCATCCTCGCCAGCATCTGTCATTTCCTGACTTGTTGATTTTAGCCATTCTGACCGGTGTGAGGTGATATCTCATTGTGGTTTTGATTTGTATTTCCCTGATGCCGAGTGATATGGAGCACTTTTTCATGTGTCTGTTGGCCATCTGGATGTCTTCTTTGCAGAAATGTCTGTTCATGTCCTCTGCCCATTTCTTGATTGGATTATTTGTTCTTTGGGTGTTGAGTTTGCTAAGTTCTTTATAGATTCTGGACACTAGTCCTTTATCTGATATGTCGTTTGCAAATATCTTCTCCCATTCTGTCAGTTGTTTTTTGGTTTTGTTAACTGTTTCTTTTGCTGTGCAAAAGCTTTTGATCTTGATGAAATCCCAATAGTTCATTTTTTCCCTTGCTTCCCTTGCCTTTTGCGTTGTTCCTAGGAAGATGTTGCTGCGGCAGAGGTCGAAGAGGTTGCTGCCTGTGTTCTCCTCAAGGATTTTGATGGATTCCTTTCGCACATTGAGGTCCTTCATCCATTTTGAGTCTATTTTTGTGTGTGGTGTAAGGAAATGGTCCAATTTCATTTTTCTGCATGTGGCTGTCCAATTTTCCCAGCACCATTTATTGAAGAGGCTGTCTTTTTTCCATTGGACATTCTTTCCTGCTTTGTCGAAGATTAGTTGACCATAGATTTGAGGGTCTATTTCTGGGCTCTCTATTCTGTTCCATTGATCTATGTGTCTGTTTTTGTGCCAGTACCATGCTGTCTTGATGATGACAGCTTTGTAATAGAGCTTGAAGTCCGGAATTGTGATGCCACCAACGTTGGCTTTCTTTTTCAATATCCCTTTGGCTATTCGAGGTCTTTTCTGGTTCCATATAAATTTTAGCATTATTTGTTCCATTTCTTTGAAAAAGATGGATGGTACTTTGATAGGAATTGCATTAAATGTGTAGATTGCTTTAGGTAGCATAGACATTTTCACAATATTTATTCTTCCAATCCAGGAGCATGGAACATTTTTCTATTTCTTTGTGTCTTCCTCAATTTCTTTCATGAGTACTTTATAGTTTTCTGAGTATAGATTCTGTGTCTCTTTGGTTAGGTTTATCCCTAGGTATCTTATGGTTTTGGATGCAATTGTAAATGGGATTGACTCCTTAATATCTCTTTCTTCTGTCTTGCTGTTGGTGTAGAGAAGTGCAACTGATTTCTGTGCATTGATTTTATATCCTGACACTTTACTGAATTCCTGTATAAGTTCTAGCAGTTTTGGAGTGGAGTCTTTTGGGTTTTCCACATATAGTATCATATCATCTGCGAAGAGTGATAATTTGACTTCTTCTTTGCCGATTTGGATGCCTTTAATTTCCTTTTGTTGTCTGATTGCTGAGGCTAGGACCTCTAGTACTATGTTGAATAGCAGTGGTGATAATGGATATCCCTGCCGTGTTCCTGACCTTAGTGGAAAAGCTTTCAGTTTTTCTCCATTGAGAATGATATTTGCGGTGGGTTTTTCATAGATGGCTTTGATGATATTGAGGTATGTGCCCTCTATCCCTACACTTTGAAGAGTTTTGATCAGGAAGGGATGCTGTACTTTGTCAAATGCTGTTTTCAGCATCTATTGAAAGTATCATATGGTTCTTGTTCTTTCTTTTATTGATGTGTTGTATCACATTGACTGATTTGCGGATGTTGAACCAACCTTGCAGCCCTGGAATAAATCCCACTTGGTCGTGGTGAATAATCTTTTTAATGTACTGTTGAATCCTATTGGCTAGTATTTTGTTGAGTATTTTCGCATCTGTGTTCATCAAGGATATTGGTCTATAGCTCTCTTTTTTGGTGGGATCCTTGTCTGGTTTTGGGATCAAGGTGATGCTGGCCTCATAAAATGAGTTTGGAAGTTTTCCTTCCATTTCTATTTTTTTGGAACAGTTTCAGGAGAATAGGAATTAGTTCTTTTTTAAATGTTTGGTAGAATTCCCCCGGGAAGCCATCTGGCCCTGGGCTTTTGTTTGTTTGGAGATTTTTAATGACTGTTTCAATCTCCTTACTGGTTATGGGTCTGTTCAGGCTTTCTATTTCTTCCTGGTTCAGTTGTGGTAGTTTATATGTTTCTAGGAATGCATCCATTTCTTCCAGATTGTCAAATTTATTGCCGTAGAGTTGCTCATAGTATGTTCTTATAATAGTTTGTATTTCTTTGGTGTTAGTTGTGATCTCTCCTCTTTCATTCATGATTTTATTTATTTGGGTCCTTTCTCTTTTCTTTTTGATAAGTCGGGCCAGGGGTTTATCAATTTTATCAATTCTTTCAAAGAACCAGCTCCTAGTTTCGTTGATTTGTTCTATTGTTTTTTTGGTTTCTATTTCATTGATTTCTGCTCTGATCTTTATGATTTCTCTTTTCCTGCTGGGCTTAGGGTTTCTTTCTTGTTCTTTCTCTAGCTCCTTTAGGTGTAGGGTTAGGTTGTGTACCTGAGACCTTTCTTGTTTCTTGAGAAAGGCTTGTACCGCTATATATTTTCCTCTCAGGACTGCCTTTGTTGTGTCCCACAGATTTTGAACCGTTGTATTTTCATTATCATTTGTTTCCATGATTTTTTTCAATTCTTCTTTAATTTCCCGGTTGACCCATTCATTCTTTAGAAGGACACTGTTTAGTCTCCATGTATTTGGGTTCTTTCCAAACTTCCTTTTGTGGTTGAGTTCTAGCTTTAGAGCATTGTGGTCTGAAAATATGCAGGGAATGATCCCAATCTTTTGATACCGGTTGAGTCCTGATTTAGGACCGAGGATGTGATCTATTCTGGAGAATGTTCCATGTGCACTAGAGAAGAATGTGCATTCTGTTGCTTTGGGATGAAATGTTCTGAATATATCTGTGATGTCCATCTGGTCCAGTGTGTCGTTTAAGGCCTTTATTTCCTTGCTGATCTTTTGCTTGGATGACCTGTCCATTTCAGTGAGGGGAGTGTTAAAGTCCCCTACTATTATTGTATTGTTGTTGATGTGTTTCTTTGATTTTGTTATTAATTGGTTTATATAGTTGGCTGCTCCCACGTTGGGGGCATAGATATTTAAAATTGTTAAATCTTCTTGTTGGACAGACCCTTTGAGTATGATATAGTGTCCTTCCTCATCTCTTATTATAGTCTTTGGCTTAAAATCTAATTGATCTGATATAAGGATTGCCACTCCTGCTTTCTTCTGATGCCCATTAGCATGGTAAATTCTTTTCCACCCCCTCACTTTAAATCTGGAGGTGTCTTCGGGCTTAAAATGAGTTTCTTGGAGGCAACATATAGATGGGTTTTGTTTTTTTATCCATTCTGATACCCTGTGTCTTTTGACAGGGGCATTTAGCCCATTCACATTCAGGGTAACTATTGAGAGATATGAATTTAGTGCCATTTTATTGCCTGTAAGGTGACTGTTATTGTATATGGTCTCTGTTCCTTTCTGATCTACCACTTGTAGGCTCTCTCTTTGCTTAGAGGACCCCTTTCAATATTTCCTGTAGAGCTGGTTTGGTATTTGCAAATTCTTTCAGTTGTTGTTTGTCCTAGAAGCTTTTAATCTCTCCTTCTATTTTCAATGATAGCCTAGCTGGATATAGTATTCTGGGCTGCATGTTTTTCTCATTTAGTGCTCTAAAAATATCATGCCAGCTCTTTCTGGCCTGCCAGGTCTCTGTGGATAAGTCAGCTGCCAATCTAATATTTTTACCATTGTATGTTACAGACTTCTTTTCCCGGGCTGCTTTCAGGATTTTCTCTTTGTCACTGAGACTTGTAAATTTTACTATTAGGTGACGGGGTGTGGGCCTATTCTTATTGATTTTGAGGGGCGTTCTCTGAACCTCCTGAATTTTGATGCTCGTTCCCTTTGCCATATTGGGGAAATTCTCCCCAATAATTCTCTCTAGTATACCTTCTGCTCCCCTCTCTCTTTCTTCTTCTTCTGGAATCCCAATTATTCTAATGTTGTTTCATCTTATGGTGTCACTTATCTCTCGAATTCTCCCCTCGTGGTCCAGTAGCTGTTTGTCCCTCTTTTGCTCAGCTTCTTTATTCTCTGTCATTTGGTCTTCTATATCACTAATTCTTTCTTCTGCCTCATTTATCCTAGCAGTGAGAGCCTCCATTTTTTATTGCACCTCATTAATAGCTTTTTTGATTTCAACTTGGTTAGATTTTAGTTCTTTTATTTCTCCAGAAAGGGCTTTTATATCTCTCGAGAGGGTTTCTCTAATATCTTCCATGCCTTTTTCGAGCCCGGCTAGAACCTTGAGAATTGTCATTCTGAACTCTAGATCTGACATATTACCGATGTCTGTATTGATTAGGTCCCTAGCCTTCGGTACTGCCTCTTGTTCTTTTTTTTTGTGTTGAATTTTTACGTCTTGTCATTTTGGCCAGATAAAAGTAAATGAAGGAGCAAGTAAAATACTAAAAGTGTGGCAACAACCCCAGGAAAATATGCTTTAACCAAATTAGAAGAGATCCAAAATCGTGAGTGGGGAGAAAGGGGATAAAAAGAGGTTCAAAAAGAAAGAAAGAAAAAAAAAGAAAAAAGAAAAGAAAAAAAAATGAAAAGAAAAAAAAAATTTAAAAAAAAGAAAACACCTGAGAAAAATGTAAAAAAGAAAAAATATATATATTAGATAAACTAGTAAAAAATCGTTAAAAAAGAAAAAGGTAACAGTTAAAAAAAAAAAATTTTACCCGAAGGCGAGAAGAAAAAAAAAAAAAATGAAAAAGAAAAAATTAAATTAACTGCAAGACTAAAAAAAATCACAGGAAAAAAGCCATGAGTTCCGTGCTTGGCTTTCTCCTCCTCTGTAATTCTGCTGCTCTCCTTGGTATTGAAACCGCACTGCTTGGTAGGTGAACTTGGTCTCGGCTGGATTTCTTGTTGATCTTCTGGGGGAGGGGCCTGTTGTAGTGATTCTCAAGTGTCTTTGCCCCAGGCGGAATTACACCGCCCTTACCCGGGGCCGGGGTGAGTAATCCGCTTGGGTTTGCTTTAAGGAGGTTTTGTTCCCTGAGCGCTTTCCATAGAGTTCCGGCGGATGGGGAATACAAATGGCGGCCTCCTGGTCTCAGGCCCGGAGGAACCGAGAGCCCAGGGCCCCACTCCTCAGTGCGCCCTCAGAGAACCGCGCCCAGTTACTCCCGTCTGCCTGACCTCCGGCCGTGCTCCGAGCTCACCGAGCCTGCGACCGGTTCAAGGTAACCCCGAGCTGTGAGCTTACTGTCGGCTCTGTCTCTGTAGCCGGCTTTCCTGTTCCAATACCCGCAAGCTCTGCGACACTCAGACACCCCCGATCCTTCTGTGACCCTGCGGGACCTGAGGCCGCGCTGACCCCGCGTTGGCTTCGCCCCGGTTTAGCCTCTGGAGCGATGTCCCTCAGCGGAACAGACTTTTAAAAGTCCTGATTTTGTGCTCCGTTGCTCCGCCGCTTGCCGGCAGCCGGCCCCTCCCCCCCGGGGTCTATCTTCCCGTCGCTTTGGATTCACTTCTCCGCCGGTCCTACCTTTCAGAAAGTGGTTGTTTTTCTGTTTCCAGAATTGCTGTTCTTCTTCTCTTCGATCTGCCGATGGATTTTCAGGTGTTTGCAATCTTTAGATAAGCTATCTAGCTGATCTCTGGCTAGCTGAAGCAGTCTCAGCTTGCTACTTCTCCGCCATCTTGACTCCGCATAAAAGCTTTTTAATAGAGGAAGGAAGTAGAAACTGTAGCAGAAGTTCCAGCTGCTGATATCTCTGCAGTCTTTTGTTTTCTTAGTAATTTAAGCTCATTGTCCTCATCTGTAGAAAGGTTTTATGATTCTGACCACTTTGAAAACTTCCCAAAGTGCCAATCAGTCTGCCATTAGTGTATAAAATTAGTCCCATAATGTATTCTTTAAACTTAAAGCTTTGTGGCCATCAGTGAATTAAAATAGTCAATTATTTTTTATTTTTTTTATTTTTAGGTTTACTGGAAACTCCCATAAGGGAATATTTTTTTCTTTCCTTTCCTTTTCTTCTTTTATTTTCTTCCCTCCCCTTCCCTTCTCTTCTTTTCTTTTTCTTTTCCTTTCTTTTCTTTTTTGCCTGTCCTTTCCTTTTTTTTTCTCCTTTTCTCTTTTCTTTTCCTTTTTCTTCTCCTTTCCTTTCCCTTCCCTTCCTTACTCTTACCTTCCCTTTCCTTCCCTTTCTTGACCGTCTGTCTTCTCATCATCACACCCTCTTCTGGCACTCTCAACAGATAGACATTAGCCTGGAAAAGCTCCCTTGTTAGGCACAAATCAACCCCAAAACCTGAAAGCCTAGCCACATTCTTTTCACCAAGAACTGACAACTTCAAGGGTCCTTATCTATGGCTTTGAAAGGTATAATTATTAGCTATTCTCATCTAACATTGTAAAAAGGAAGTAACAATTTTTCATCTAAGAATCCAAAATTCTTACTTTAGTAGAAATATTTTGGACCAATGCCAATTGGCTCATATACTTTAGGTCAATTCTTTAACCTTTAAAAAAAAAATTCCTTTGTATCTTCTCTTTCTCTTAATCATTAGTTGCTATCTCATTCTTGTCCTTTTCCCCACACTTTGTCTCTGTATTTTCCCCTTTAAAAGAGTTGTAATTAGTAGAAATCTAGAACCTGGATTTCTCTCAAGTCAGCCCTAAAATATAAATTTTAAGCAATAAATCATCCAGTTTGATTCTACTTATATTACTTCTTGGCTAGAATTGGGGTGATAATCATCCAATCCTTATCTTTGTTCTGTGTGATTCAGATGCCACTAGTTTCAACCTTATATTTTAGCAGAGAGAGAAAAGAAGACCAACCAATTTATAAGAATTTGGCTTATATTCCATCTTGATAGGAGTGCCTTATTTTAGACAGAGAATGGATACAGCTGCACTGAAGAAAAATGGGCCATTTTGTCCTAGGTCATCTTCTTAATCCATGTCACCACTATGCTAATGCCAGGCCTGTTAACTTTTTATAGTATTTCTTGTATCTGTTACTTTGCTGTACTTACATACAATAGGTCTTAGTATGTCTGCAGCAGTTTAAAGTGTCTTATTTTGGGGGGGGTGTGATTTTAGAAAGAGGATATTGAGAAAATAGATTTTCCATGATGCAGCCGTAATACATAAGCAAATAAGAATTGAAGCAGAGAATGAACAAAACTAGATAACTTCTTTTAAAATCCAGATGATAGAATATCCTTATAATTTGTTTTTCCTCAATGACAGAGGGAGTTAGAACATGAATCATTAAGTTGTAAGGACATAACTTTTTGGATTTTCATGCCCAAAGTATTTATATTTATATGTCAATTACTTATAAGTCCTCTTTTTGCATATGGTGTCTGTTCAATTCTTAGCTTAAACCCATGAATGTGGCTGGTCCTACCAATCCAGCCTTCAGAGAGAGCATCTTGAGGCTTAGTCAGTGAATATTTGTCTCGAATGTACAGACAGTAAACAGAAAAGCCAGATGCCAAGATGAGTTTTCTGTATTTAATCCAGTGTTCTTTCAACTTTTAACACACTGATTTCCCCAATGAATGAGGAAGTCAGTTCTATGAATAAGTCATTACAAGTAAAGAATTACAGTAATTATTCTTATAACATCACTATGGTAATTTTTAATGTAACCATCCCAAAACTACATTTTAAAATATTTTTCTTTTGTAGAAAAATTGTATTGCAGGAACTGCCTGGTTCAGGCCAGTATACAGAGGATAACTTCACAGGATAAAAAAGCTTTTACTCAGAAGGATAAAGAAGGTGGAAGTTGAAAGATGGACTCTGGTATCACATTACCTTGGAGTCCACTAAGGTCTTCTAGGTATTTAAGGTCTACCAATCACTACATGTCTGATTTGAGGCATTCACATAATCCCTCTTTGCCATAATTTTCTCAACTAGAAGAAGTTCCTATGTCATAAAATTGGGCATGAAGATTAAGCTAGCAAATCTATATAAAGTGTTTAAAACACTGCCTGACACATAATAGATGTTCAAGAAAACATGTGACTGACAATATAGCTGAGCCCAATTGTGTATTTTCAATTAAAAAATTTAAAGATTTCACCCTATTATTTGTTTGTCTCACTGAAACTGAGTTCACATTTGGCTCGAGGTCATAACAGAACTAAGTCCTCTCTTCTGTTTGTTGCTATTACACAATACATGAATCTGTGCTCAATCTTGAAAGGCGGCATTAATCAGAATAGTAATTACCCTGAAAGGGCTATAAAAACAAGAGTTTATCTTTATTTTATCAAGGAATAGCACAACTCTCAGACATTTTGAGGTCTGTCTCAACTTCACTGAAGTAACAATATCAGCAATGAAGATACTTTGTATTTTCCTGACTTTCCTCTTCACTGTGTCTTGTGGTCCATCAGGTAATATTTGCTAATATGAAAAACAAGGGAGGAACAAAATGTTTTTTATAAATGTTTTACTCTGAAAAAAAATCAAACAATTAAATTGTTGTTAGGAGATGCCACGTGAACCTATAATGCAAGTCACTCTATTTTACATGAAAGAAGAAATGAGTGGAACTGATAGTTGAGAGGATAAGGGGAAAAATATTCCCTGGGTGTAGAATTAAACCTGTTTGTTATTTTGTTTAATGAGACTATGACTTCTTACATACTTCCTACTGCCTTCTTATTTTAAATGTGATTTAATGAACTGATATGCAAGCTGTTGTCAAAATTAAGCTTTCTACAAGTAGTCCAGTAGTTTGTGGGGTGAGAGAATATTGGAGGTGGATGGTTATTTAGAACACAAAACAGGTAGAGTATTTTTTTTTAAGATTTTTTATTTATTTATTTGACAGAGCTCACAAGTAGGCAGAGAGGCAGGCAGAGAGAAAGAGAGAAGCAGGCTCCCCGCTGAGCAGACACCCCAATGCGGGGCTCGATCCCAAGACCCTGGCATCATGACCTGAGCCAAAGGCAGAGGCTTTAACCCACTGAGCCACCCAGGTGCCCCGGTAGAGTATTTTTTACACATTTTTTTCTCTTTACTCTTGAGGAAGCAGGCAAATATTATATATTTAATGATATTCTATTTTTTTAAAAAGTTAGTGGTCAAGGAACTATTATTCAATAGATAAGTATTTATATTGTCACTATTTGTAGGGGATAAAATGTGAACTTTTTATATAATTGCCTGGACATAATTTTAGAAACAAAATGGCTTAACTCTTTACTTTAAACAACTTTATATGCTTATCTGTCTATTATCTATCCACCTATCTATGCAAGGGGATTAAATCTGGATTCATGATCATAGATACTTTTTCCCAGTTTCACAGAAAAAAACAAAAGAAGATACAGAGAAAAAAATAGAATGTTACCTTGTTCGTGGTGCTTGCAAGACTTCATGCAACACTTGGGAGTATATATACAATTACTGCAGTACAGAGCCCTGCTGTGTTGTGCGGGAATACCAAAAGCCAGTTCTTGAACCTGTCAATACCACAGGGGATACACTGTAAATTATGTCTACCATACAACATAACACTAAATTGTAACATTACTATTAATAAAAATTAACTTTCTACTTTTCATCAATGTATTTTTGTGTGGGTGTCCTCTGGTCTTCTGGATTACACACTTAGATCATGGAGATTAATGAGTTCAAAGTTGGGTTAGTTACAAGAGATGTAAAGAAGAGTGGTAGCTTATTTGTGAAATGGGCAGGAGTTTTCCCCTACCCACATTACAAACACCTTTCATCTTTAATTTATCTCTGGCCTGTTTATGTGCCCTGGGCAGTAACCTCATTATTTTCATGTGGTCTTTTAGGCATCATTCATCAATCATGGTTTATGCTATCTTTCCATAGTTTCAGCAAAATGTGCTTGAGTCTTAGACGCACAGTCATAAACACCTTTATCACCTAATAGACACTATTGGTGATGTATTTATGAGTAAGAACAATCAAGCAAAACTCAGCAGGGAGTAAAATGTGATGAGCATAAAGCAAGTTAAAAACATTTTTAAGGCTTTTTTTTTTCCTATCATAAAGTATAAAAAATTTGGAGAACCCCAAAACGTCCAAAAACAAACAAACAAAAAGACCATTTCTAATTCTAAAGCTAAACTTTTATCATAATTAATTGTCAACATAGGCAGTTAATGTAAGGGTCTTCTCTCCAGGTCCTTAGAATTTTATTTAACTTCTTCATCTTATAATTCAGTATTTAATACTTCTGTCCTTATCTCTATCTTCAATGAACTCATTGTGCTTCCAGTTTTTCACATTCCACATTAATTCTACCATAATATTGCATTCATATTGACATAACTTTCTTGTGAATTATAATGTTTTCTATCCACAAATACTTGATGTGTAGAATTTAAAGTCTCCACTCAGTGTTTTGCGTTTTTTTATTTTTTTTTTTTTTTTTTACCTATAGCTATAGCACTGATTTGGAAAATATAAAAATTTAACTGTGAATTCTGATTTAGAGAAAATGTAAGAAGTTCAGTGAATTTGAGGTTTAAGAAGAGATGATAATTCCAAGTTCTCTTACTTGGATAAATGCTTAACACTGCAATCATTCATTAGGAAATATAGCAAAAGACATAGAATTTTGGAAAGGAACATATATGGTATATCAAGTTTATAATTTTTAGCTATGTACAGGTGTGAAGCTTAGAAAAGAAAGTTGTGCTTCAAATATAGAGTTCAGGTACCATTAACTGAAGCAATGAGATAAAATCACCCAAATGACTACTACAGATTGATGAGAAGAAAAAAATGTCCAAAATTCTAAGGAATAACATTTAAGTATGTTAAGAAAACTTAGATTCTATAAAGGAGGGTAAGAAGGAGAAGCTAGCAAATGAGACCCCACTCCCAGTCTTCATGTCTTCCCAGATAAGTTTCCAGACATATAAGAGAAGAGGCAACTCCTTCCTACTCTGCTCCGTGTTAATTTTTGACCCATTAGCTCAATGAGAATTATAATATGGTTTTGTTTTAAGTCATCAATTTTCAGGGTAGTCCATGGCACAGCAATATTAGCCAGAAGTGTATATAACTTCCAAACTATAGAAAATTTTTAAAAAGATAAAAAGAAACAATACATAAGAATCATAGGCAGGACTTCTAAAATGATGGTATAGAGAGATCTAAAATTCTGTCCCTTCATGAAAGCAGCAAAACAGTGGCAAGAAAAAAAAAAAATAAATGTTTTAAGAGCTCTCCAAATTAACCACAAACTTGCAAAAATCCAAGGAGCATTTATTTATTTGTTTAAAAACAAAACAAAGATGCTGAATCTCCAGAAGAACAGCCAACTCTGTGGCAGTTCAGCTGCCCCATTATTGTCCAACTCTTGGCTCCACAAGTGGCTGTGACAAACAGCAGCCTCTCTATCAAGGTAGCTGTGAATGTACAAAGAATATGTGTAACTCAATAATAAAAACACACTAACTCTATTATAAAATGGACAATGGAGTTGAATAGACATTTCTCCAAAGAGGAAATATGGATGTTCAACAAGCACAGGGAAAAATATTTAATCTCAATAGCCATCAAGGAAATACAAATCAGCACCACAGTGAGTGACCATTTCCCACCCCCTAACTGTAATAAACACAAGACACATTAACAGATGTTGGTTATAATATGAGGAAATCAGACTCCCATATACTGCTAGTGAGAATGTAAACTAGTGCAAATACTTGGGAAAATAGAGTGCCAGTTCCTGAAAAAAATTAAGCATGGGATTTTCATTTGATTCTGCATTTGAATCTCTTGCATACATGCCCCTCATAGGCATGTATGCAAGAGATTTGAAAAATGTCAACGCAAAACTTGCACACAAATGGCCATAGCAGCATGATTCATAATAGCCAAATGGAAACAACCCAAATGTTTATAAACTGATGGATGGATAAGCATTATGTGGCATACCCATACAATGTAATATTATTTTGCCAATAAAATGGAATAAAGTACAAACTTGTGCTACAACATGGATAAAGGTCAGCAGACCTTTCTTGAGAAATAAACAAGAGTTCTATAGTAGAATTAAGAGTATAAAAGATAGAAATTTGGACCTTCACAAAGGAAAACAATTGAGTTACAATTTGTAGATTTGTTGGTAAATGTAAAATATTCTTTTCCTCTAAAATCTGTTAAAGACAATTTATTGCTTAAAACAAAAGTAATGATATATTGTGCAGTTAACTGCATTGCAGAAAGATATGGACGACAATAGCCCAAACTATGAGAAAGGGAAAATATTAGTATAGGAGTGTAAGTGTTACATTATAAGAAAGCTGAAGAGCTAGATTATAAAACTTACAGCAAGAATAAAAAAATAAATATATAATCAATGTGGTAGATAAAATGTAATAATAAAAAATGTACAGATAGTGAAGGAAAAGAGAACTAAGGCAGGGAGAACAAATAGAAAACAAATAAAGAGGTGACAGTTTTAAACACAAACATACTATAATTTCATTAAGTGTAAATATTAAATGTAGACATACCTATTAAGAGAATATAAGATAGGATATTATATTAATTATTTTTTCTGCCTAACAAATTATTCCAAGAGGTCACAGTGTAAAAACCTTTATTATCTCATTGATGCTGTGGGAAGGATTCCAGAAGCAGCTGAGCTTGGTGCTTCTGTCTCAAGGTCTCAATGAAATTGCATTAAAGCAGGTGACTGGAGCTATAGACATCCTATTCTCAACAGGGGTCAAAGAACCTGTTTCTAAGCTTGCTCATTTGATTGTTGCTATCCTTTGTTCTTGAGAGCTCTTGGACATAGAGCTTCAATTTCTTACAAGTTATTAAATAGAGGGTCATGGATTCTAACCAAACCATCTAACCACATGGATTCCATGGCCACTCCATAGGGATTCTAACAGCATAGCACCTTGCTTCCCCCATTACAAGTGATGAGAGAGAGAAAGACAGAGAAAGAGGAAAGGAACAAGAGACAGACAGAGAGAATAACAGACACAAAAACAAAGAGGCACAGACAAAAAGAGAGCCCGAGACTATAACTACAGTACTTTTAAGTGGTTATAATAAAACATAAAAGGGACACCTCGGTGGCTAGATAGAACACCTGAGTCTTGGTTTCAGCTCAGGTCATGGGCTCAAGGTCAGGAGACCTAGCCCATCACTGGGCCTCCGACACAGTACAAGTCTGCTTGAGATTCTTTCCCCCTCCCTCTCTCCACTCCACTGCTCTTCCCCCCACCCCCTCGCATGCATACACAAAAGTACACACTCTCCCTTTTCTCAAATAAATAAATAAAATCTTTAAAAATATATAAGAAATATTTCAAACCAATGATTTACGCTTCCACTTTAAGAAGTTTAAAAAAGGAAATTAGAAAAAGAAGGGTAAATTAAACCTCATTTTATAAATTATATGTCTCAATGAAACCCGAATTTTTTACTCAGAAGAATGGAAATAATAAAATAAGACAGACAATTAATTAAATATAAAATAGAAAAACAATAGAAAAAAATCAATGAAAACAAAAGTTTTTTTAAGAAAAGGTAGAAAATTGCTTTTCAGAAATATCTAGTCAGATTGATTTGAAAAAGAAAAAGCACAAATGACCAATATCAGGAATGAATAAGAGAAATCAAAACAGATATAAAAAACATTAAAATAGCAGTAAGAGAATATAATAAACAATGTTATACCTATACTTTGATAACTGTTATGAAAAGAAAAAATTCCTCAAATGATGTAAAATGCCATGAGTCGCTCAAGAAAAAAATTTGCATCTTGAATAATTTTATATTCATTTTCAATGATGTCTATTTACAAATCTTCCCACATAGAAAATACCAGGTATAGATGGCTTCACTGTTGAATTTTTCAAAATATTTAATAATTAATGTATACTTATTATACACAGATATCTTTGTACAATAGAATAGGAGAGAACATTTTCCAAATGATCTTAGGAGACCAGCATTATCCATACTAAAACTCAAAAAAAAAAAAAAATTTCAAGGAGAGGCATCTGGGTGGCTCAGTCAGTAAATGACTTTGTGGCTGAGGTCATGATCTCCAGGTCCTGGGATGGAACCCATGTCAGGCTCCTAGCTCAGCAGGGAGTCTGCTTCTCTCTCAACCTTCTCCCTCTCCCTGTGCTTCTGCTCTCTCTCTCTCTCTCTCAAATGAATACATAAAATCTTAAAAAAAAAAAAGAATTGAATGCACTTCGTCCAAGATCAGGAACAAGGTAAGCATAATGAATTTCACCACCTCCATTCCAAATTGTAAGAGAATTTTAGAAAGTATGATAGGAAAAATAAACAAAGGCATATTGATTGTAAATTAAAGACAAACAAACATTTTTATTTGGCAACATGATTGCCTATAATGTAAATCTAAGGAATCTAAAAAAGAAGGTAAAAGAACTAATTATTGAATTTAGCAAGGTTATTGATACAAGAAAAATATAAAAACCAATTAAATTTCTAGAAACTAGTAATAAATACTTGGGTGATAAAAATTTAAAGATACTATATATGAAATGACTTAAAACAGAAAGAAATATATCCAGTACTTCTCTATACAGTGGCAAGTACATTGCTGAGAAGAATTAAAGAAGTAAAAAATGAAGAGATATATTTTTTTTCAAGTATTGGAAATTTTAAATTGCCAAATCTCATCAAATAGGTCCATAGAATCAGTGAAAAACCCAACCCAAATTCCCCTGCTGGGTTTTTAAATAGGTATTGACAATCTTACTCAAAAAATTTGTGTGGAAAAAAAAAAATACTGAGCCACCTGGGTGGCTCAGTCAGTTAAGCATCTGACTTTAACTCAGCTCATGATCTCAGGGTCCTGGCACTGAGCCCTCCATTGGACTCCCTGCTCAGGAGGAAGTCTGCTTGTCCCTCTCCCTCTGCATGTCCCCCTGCTCCTGCTTGCTTGCTTTCTTTCTTTCTTTCTTTCTTTCTTTCTCCCTCCTTCTCTACCTCTCTTTCTCTGTCAAATAAGTAAGTAAATAAAAAAAAAATGTTTGGAAATTTACAAGACCAAAAATAGCCATGATAAATTGAAGAATTGAGAACTAAGTTGTACAGCTCATATTACTTGATTCCAGGTTTTACTATAAAGCTTCAATAACTAAGAGAATTTGGTATGGACATAAAAGAGAGAGAAAGATTGATCAATGAACCAGAATGTAAAGTCTTGAAACAGATGCCAATATGTATAGTCAATTGATTTTTTTAAAAAAGTGTTAAAGATATTAATTTGAATTATATTGTTATTTTTGGAGTTTCTACTCTAATAAAAACATTCCTACACATTGGAGAGTCACTGCCAAACAAGAGAAATACAATTCTTCCTTAACAGAGATTTTTTTGTTTGTTTGTTTGACTAAAACTAGAGCCCAGTTGAACAAATCATGTATAGAGATCTAAGATTTCTGGTATAGGAACTTCTGTCCCAGGAAAAAAAAAAAAAGTAATGTTTGCTTTGTTTTTTCAAGACATTGAGAGCTCTAATTCTTTCTGCTCACTAAAGAAGCCCATTCAATCTACATCCACAGATCTTACCTTGAGGATTCCCCAAAACAGAGATTTTTTTGGGGAAAAAAAAGATTTGTCTAATAGTAAAGGAAATCTTCAAGAGGATTCTAATTCTTCATCCTAAAGCCAGTGCTTGGACAACATGTAAAAGTAAAGGCATGAATAACTAAGATAACACCACCAAACAGAACACTAGGTCCTGAGAAAAGAGTTCAAGGAAAACAGAATTTAATATGAACAAAATTCTCTTAAATATATTTGCAGATGGATTCAAGAAGATCTTACATCTAAAAAAACAAAAACAAAAAGACAAAAACAATAACAACAACAAAAACTGCTCTATGGCAAAAGAGCAATCGGAGAAGAGATAAAGGCATTAACATCCTAAATATATTTGCTTAAAAAAAACCATAGAAAAACTGAAAGGTGAAACGTATTTAAATCACAAAATAACAACATAAATAGATATAAAAATAAGATAATAAAGACAAATCTATAGAGGAAAATTTCAACCCTTGACTAAAAGAAATCCTCAAAAAAGGTAAGATAAATATACACCTAAGGAGGGAAAGACTTTATCGGGGAAAGATATAGAAAAAGAGAAGAAAACACATATTCCCAGATTTGTAGAAGCTCACCCAAAGGCCAGACAAAACTCATTAAAAAAAAGTTTACACTAGGAAATGTAGGAATCATAAGATGTGGGGTACAAATTATGAAAAGAATATCCTGTAAGTGTCTAGGGGACATAAAAATCAAACCATTTAAAAAGACCTAACCTAGCATTGAAATTCTAATCGAGAAGACTGAATGATATAAGTTAGTAATGACTTCACATGATTTTGAACCTATATTTTACATTCAAACAATCAGATATGATGGCAGAATAAATATATTTCCCAGCATGGAAATTCCTGTATTTTCTATCTTTTTGGAGAACATTTCTGGATGGAGGGGGAAAAAAAAAAGAAGCTATGTGAGACCCAAATAACAGTAGATTCAGAAATTCTTAGAATGAAGCAGAGACACGTATAGCCTATGATACTAAGGTAAACTTAAGAATGAGGAATGACCACCACTTATATTTTTCATCCATATCTAGAAGAAAACTACAGGAAAATATATTTTTCAAAAACATCATAACCAAATATTAAACAACTAAAAGACTTGAAAATATTTAATTAAAAAAAGGTAAAAAAGAAGAGAGATGAAAATAAAAGAAAATAATAATAATAGTAGTAAAATAATAGTGATAATTTACTTGACTTTGAAACCAAAAACATTTGTCTTTGGTTAGCACATTAAACATATTAAAAAGGCAATATGGTCCATATTGCTATTTCTATTACAGGATTTCAATATAAAGCTTGTATGTCTCAATTTTGAGAGCAAATATTAACCTAGACAAGATAAAAGGAATTGTATGACAACAGGTGAATGAAATGTATAAAGTGGAGAGGAATGTTGGAGGGAATGGCAAAGAGACTAATATCTTCATTTTAAATAGAGAAAGTTTAATGTCGTGACTAAGGTTGATGGGGGAAAAATGAGATATTTAAATGTTTATAGATAACCTACAGAATTTTTGAAAATTAATATAACTTTCAAATATTTGAGGAGCAGAACAGCACAGGAGTGTAAATGATCTGAATCTACATTTTTCTTAGTGGAAATCAAAAGATACATTCTGTAATTGCTACACAAGGACAAAATATTAAGCTACATCCCAATTCTTATGCCAATAATAAGGAAAAGACCTAAACATAGGGAGGGTGAAAGAGGAAATTATTTCTATTATTACAAGGTCTTTTTTCAGTATTTATTGTGTGCCTATATTACTCTTATGACAAGGGAAGCAAGAGCAAAAATGAACTATTGGGATTTCATCAAGATCAAAAGCTTTTGCACAGCAAAGGAAGCAGTTAACAAAATCAAAAGACAACTGACAGAATGGGAGAAGATATTTGCAAACGACATATCAGATAAAGGACTAGTGTCCAGAATCTAATAAGAACATAGCAAACTCAACACCCAAAGAACAAATAATCCAATCAAGAAATGGGCAGAGGACATGAACAGACATTTCTGCAAAGAAGACATCCAGATGGCCAACAGACACATGAAAAAGTGCTCCATATCACTCGGCATCAAGGAAATACAAATCAAAACCACAATGCGATATCACCTCACACCAGTCAGAATGGCTAAAATCAACAAGTCAGGAAATGACAGATGCTGGCGAGGATGCGGAGAAAGGGGAACCCTCCTACATTGTTGGTGGGAATGCAAGCTGGTGCAGCCACTCTGGAAAACAGCATGGAGGTTCCTCAAAATGTTGAAAATAGAACTGCCCTATGACCCAGCAATTGCACTACTGGGTATTTACCCTAAAGATACAAGCATAGTGATCCAAAGGGGCACATGCACCCGAATGTTTATAGCAGCAATGTCCACAATAGCCAAACTATGGAAAGAACCTAGATGTCCATCCACAGATGAATGGATCAAGAAGATGTGGTATATATACACAATGGAATACTATGCAGCCATCAAAAGAAATGAAATCTTGCCATTTGCAACAACATGGATGGAACTAGAGCGTATCATGCTTAGCGAAATAAGTCAAGCAGAGAAAGACAACTATCATATGATCTCCCTGATATGAGGAAGTGGTGATGCAACATGGGGGCTTAAGTGGGTAGGAGAAGAATAAATGAAACAAGATGGGATTGGAGGGAGACAAACCATAAATGACCCTTAATCTCACAAAACAAACTGAGGGTTGCTGTGGGGAGGGGGTTTGGGAGAAGGGGGTGGGATTATGGACATTGGGGAGGGTATGTGCTTTGGTGAGTTCTGTGAAGTGTGTAAACCTGGTGATTCACAGACCTGTACCCCTGGGGATAAAAATATATGTTTATAAAAAATAAAAAATTAAACATGCAAAAAAAAAATTAAAAATAGAGACTAATTGGGCTTTTCAAGGAAAAAGCAGACCTCCGTAACTATTCAAGTTGCATCTGAAAAGAAGGTAGTAAAAGTTAATGACAAAAGTAAGGCTTACTATTTGTCCTTTGTAAATGTGTAATTTGGGAAAATCAATGGGATAACTGGATATAAGTAAGAATTTGGAATACATGGATGTATTGATGAATTTGCCTACCAAATTAGTGACTAGAATATATTCTGAAAAGTAACCAGGAGTTTAAATGACATGGTAATGTTCAGTTGTTTTATAACTAAAATGGTAACTATTTCTCTTAAACCCACTCCATACATGCCCATTGTGTCAATGTTTAATTGATCACCGTCAATATAATGGTGTCATGTGTACAGTTCTCTTCCACACAGAGTTTCCTCTATAAAGATCAATAATTTCAAGTGTTTTCAGTTTGGGTAATTCTGCCCACAGCCTAGTCAATCGTGCAGAGACAAGTACACCGGATTAAAACAATTTCCGGATAAAGAGTCTTTCTTCCATTAGAAAACTATAAATAGTAAATGTCTCCTGGCTTTTCAGAAAGTGTGCTACTCTTTAGATTTTGTTGCCAAATCTTTCAGCAGCTTCTTTCTGCAGAATGAAGATCATTTACTATCTCTTCCACTTTCTGTGTTATGTGACCTTCATCTTACCAGGTAAAATAGATGCTTGTTTATGTTTAACATAAAGCTTCTAGCTAAATATAGAAAAAAAAGATTATAAAATAGGAAATGCAATTTATTTTTTCTTTCTTTATTTTTTTAAAGATTATTTTATTTATTCATTTGACAGACAGAGATCACAAGTAGGCAGAGAGGCAGGCAGAGAGAGAGAGATAGAGGGAAGCAGGCTCCGTGCTGAGCAGAGAGCCTGATGCTGTACTCGATCCCAGGACCCTGAGATCATGACCTGAGCCGGAGGCAGCGGCTTAACCCACTGAGCCACCCAGCCGCCCGAAAATGAAATTTCTTAACACAAATCAATTTAAGAAGTTTCTTGATCATGTTGAATCTCAGTTTCCTCATTTAGAATAGTGTTATACTAATGTACTCAACTCATTTTTTTTTTAAACTTATTTGAGAGAGAGAAAGAAAGAGAGGAAGAGCAGGAGCAGGGGGAGGAGGAAAGGGACAAGCAGACTCCCTGCTGAGCGCAATAAACTAAGAGCCCACACAGGGGTTGATCCCAGAACCCTGAAGTCAAGACTTGAGCTGAAATTAAGATTTGGTTGTTCAACTGACCAATTCACTCAGGCACCCTTCAACTCAATTTGGAAAATTAATACGATAAGGTAGATCTTCTGACTTTTTAGGGCTTGATTGTTTTATGTACTTAAATTATTTTTAAAAATATAAATTAAAAAATTTATTTCTAAAACTCAGAAATAAAGACTCCATAATAAATTGAGTCTAGTAGGGGTGCCTGTGTGGCTTAGTCAGTTAAACATCCAACTCAGGTCGTGGTTTCTTTTTGGCTCAGGTCATAGTCCTAGGGTCCTGGGATTGAGCCCCCATATTGGGCTCTGAGCTCAGCAAGGTGTCTGCTTCTCCCTCTGCACAAGTCTCTCCCCAGCATCTCATGTGCTCTCATCTCTCTCTCTAAAGTTTTTTTATAAATAAATAAATAAATAAATAAGGCCCAGGGAAGATGAATGATTGAGAATAATGGTAAATATCTCTTGAGATGTCAATAACAGAATCTATAAAATGATCCAGGATATAGTCTCAAAATAGGCTGGGCAATGAGGTACAGTAGGAATAAAATGGTAATTAAAGAAATAGTATCGCAAAAAAATCCTGTGGAATTAGTTAATACATTAATGAAGAAATTCAGCAATGGTTTTATGAATCAATTAAAAATAAATATTCAAAAAAAATATGCACTGCAATGAAGTACATGATGGTGATTTTAAGATATTCTTGAGAGGTCTATCCTCTGAGGCAATCCAGGCTCTCGAACAATGAATATATAAATCAGTACTCAAAAGTGTTCCAATTTGGACCTAGAAAGTTGGGAATTCAAGAGGTGCAACATATACCAGAAAGAGAACTTAATTCAAACTTAGAAGATCTAAATTTTATTACTAACTTTCTACTTAATAGCTTCTGAACCTTGCCACTCAGAGAATTTAAGTGGTTTGCCAGTCTTTAACAACAACAAAAAAAGAAAATACAAGGGAATCCATAACAACCACAATTTTAAAAAAATAAGAAGTCTGATGTAAAATATTGTGCTTGCTAATTATATGCACCTCAAAAGACTACAGTTAAGATTTAGTGTAATAATGTAACAGTAAGTCGCCCTACAAACTGAAAATTAGCCTACCAATTTAGGTACCATTATAATTACTATAGTTGCTGATGCTATAGCTATTATGATGATTATTTTTTAAAGGCTTATTTTTTATAGGAGAGAGAGAGGCAGAGAGACAGCATACATGTGGGAGGGGGGTTGCGGGGAGGGTGGCAGTGAGAGAGAGAGAGAAAGTCTTAAGCAACCCTGTGATGACTACCTTGAGATCACGACCGGGATTGAAACCACTAGTCAGAGGCTTAACTGACTGCTCCACCCGGGCACCCCAGCTGTTATAGTTGTTACTCATAATGAAGGGGAGCTGAGGAAGTGAGGACCTCAAATATGATTAGGGAGGATGCTGAAGCCCATGGTGCTAGAATGTTAATCAATAACCATGTGAAACTAAATGGCTAGTGATCTACTGATCACAACCCTGGGCACTAAGAAAACAGTAATAAAGAAAGACACAGTAGGGGCACCTGGGTGGTACAGTGGGTTAAAGCCTCTGCCTTCGGCTCAGGTCATAATTCCAGGGTCCTGGGATCGGGCCATGCATCGGGCTTTCTGCTCGGCAGGGAGCCTGCTTCCCCCCACCCCCTCTCTTTTTGCCTGACTCTTAGCCTACTTATAATCTCTGTCTGTCAAATGGATGAATAAAATCTTAAAAAAAAAAG
This sequence comes from Mustela nivalis, assembly GCF_964662115.1. Lineage (NCBI taxonomy): Eukaryota > Metazoa > Chordata > Mammalia > Carnivora > Mustelidae > Mustela > Mustela nivalis. The sequence continues at coordinate 95,355,975 of NC_139024.1, read as the reverse complement.
ACACAGTAATTCTTCAGGCATACTTAAAAGCTAGTTGAGTATACTCAGTTAAAATTAATGAATTGCTTGAATTAGAATGTTTATAGAAGGTTTATAGAATTAGAAGGTTTATAGATATATAATCTGAGCCTCCAGATTAAACTGAGATATCTGCTTTTGCCTCTTTCTATGCAAGAGGAAAATGACATCAAAGGAGAGAGTTTTCTAAGGCCACAACTATTATACTGTCTGTGATAAGTGGAATATTGGATATTGGAATACAGGATCCTAGCATATTTGCTCTTTCTATTTCATCATGATTTCTATAGCAGGCACTGAGGCTAAAGTCCAAGATGAATAGATTATTTGGTCAAAAGCATTGAGGTCACATGGGAATATGGATGTGCTTCAGATGTGTAGGGACTGTACCATTTGCCAAGCATTGCAGAAAATTTTATATAATGTAATGAAGACAGTGCATGAATATGACCACAAACTTTCCTTTACCTTTTGATCATTCAAACAGATACTAAGTTATAATGTGTACTGAAATGGACAGAATGTCCTATATTTGGCCTTTATGGGACCAAAGAAACAGGAAGGGTGATACAAAGTATCAGAGTGAGTGGCTTTGAAGGCTTCATAGAGTAGTACTTATCAGTTGCCCAATGGCATGGTTTGGTTATTAGTAGAACCCCAAAGTCATTAAAGAAATAATAAAAAATATTCGGTCTAAGTGGAAGATGTTAGATGAGTGATCCAAGCAGAAGGATACCATGCTGGAGGGCGAGTTGTAGAAAATTGATAGAGAACAATACTGACAATGGTTAAAACATGATAGAATGAACAGTATATTAGACAGTATTTTAATACAAGCATAAAATAATCCATAGATAGTGAAAACAACACAATATAGTGGTTCATAGAGTGAACCTGTCATCAAATAGATCAGGGTTTATATTAAAGACCTGACTCCTTTGTAGTTGTGGAGAAGCTTTAATTCTTTTTACTGTACAATGGAAAGGTAATTTTGTAAGGTTTTGCAAAGACTCAGAGATAATGTAAGCAAAATCTTTATCACATTCAATATCATATTGCAGTATTTCAAAAAATGTAAAAATATAAGTAGAAGTAGAAAACAGAAAAAGAGGAGACAATGTAGTTGAGAAGGAATACAGGGGACTGTCTTAATATAGCCAGTTGTTAAGATGTCTCAGAATGGACCTTAAATGGCACAAACATGGTGGCCTTGGAAACTTTATGATACATTGCATGTGCATGGGAGTCTAAGTCTAAAATAGTGGGGGAAAAGACATTTACCTGTGTTGAAATGTTGGTGGGAAGACCATATCTGTCTGGGTGCTCTAGATTTTATTAAATTGAAAACTGTGTCAATTTGGTTACATGAAAATTATAATAAAATGTTGTGAGAAAAGTGAAGCTTATAAAAATAACCTTTTCCAACTGGCCAGGATCTCACTGACTACCTAAGTAACTTCTCAACCAGTCCAGAAAGATGTATGAAAAATGAATACCATGTGAGTGCTTCCATTGTGGCAATGATTTGTTTGTATTAATTAATTTTTACTAGTTAAGGTAACTTGCAAATTTGTCTTAATATTTTTCATATTTTCATCCACCTAACTTAAAGAATTATACCTTCTTCAATATTATTCAATAAGCTAAGGAAAAATAGAACACAAATACTAATATCTTAGAACATTTTATGACTTTCACATGATGGTACTATTAATTGATAGGAAGTATCTTCAATATTAGAGATCCAGGTGCCAGCCATGAGGTAAGAGACAAATGCAACCCTTACCAGACTAACAGTGTTTGAGAAATAGAAAAGATAAAAAAAAAAAAAAAAAAGGATTTAATTTGAAGCTCTGAATAAGATGTCGGGAAGACATGGAGAACAGAAAGTCACCTTAAATTCATAGTTATCATCCAATTTTGAGTTAAGACATCAAAATCAAGAGAATTAACAAATAATTCCATATAGAGGATCTAAATTATTTTATTTAAAATTGTCTAAGATAAAATTTTTCCATGTTCAGGTTGCATCATGTAATCCCATTTATTAAGCCTATATATAGTATATTAAGTATCTATTACTAATGAATCTTTGTATGGGTAAACATATTTATCTTAATAGAATTCTATTTTGTCCTTTAGTACTCAACTTCTAATTTTCACATCTTCAGGTTCCCCCATAGTCATAAAATACTTAAAGGTCTTAGAACAACCAGCTACCAGAAACAATATATAATTTGAGACAGTATTTTGATGTGTTTGTCATATGTCAATATTTTGAATGTTTATCATATGTCAGTTTCCAACTTTTTTCAATGTAGAGGCCATGAATTACATATTTGAAATGCAAATTATGGTTTGGAACAATTTAAGATTGAACCCTTAAGCATGTATTACTTTTGCAAACTTGGGCAAATTATATGGTCACTCAAAGCCTCGGTTTTTTATCTGAACAGCAGCAACCTTAAAGTTTTATGGCAGTTAAATGAGATAAGGTATGCAAAATATTTAAAACAATACCTGACGCACAGTAGGTTTTCAACAAAGGAAATCTATTTGTGTTTTTATTAGTTTTTGAACTTAAATGTATAATATGCCTTTTCAACTCTAGGAAGAAAATCACTCTATTTGTTTGACTGATTCATGTTCTTTTTATACTCCTCCTGTGCATTTAAATAACCTTTACTCATTTTTTAAGGTTAAAATTTCATAGCACTCTTCCATGATACAACGCCATGAATATAAGCAAACACTTCTCTGTTCACGCATTGAACCTATTATATGTCTCTATCATGGTACTTAATTAGCTGTCTCTCTTACTCTCACTCTGGCTCTCACTGTTGCTCAGTGTTTTGCTTTACGTCCAGAAAAAACCTACCACCTGGTCTAAAAATTGTAGTCAATAATGATTTAATTTCAACTACATTCTTGTTCAACACTAATTAGTATCAGTTCTTAATCTCTGAGAGAGGATTATGTTCCAGGCACTGTTGTACACCAGTTTATGTGTTAACTCATCATGTTTCATGGAGACTCTCTGAATGAGATACCATTTTCTCCATTTTACAGTTGAAGCAATGAAGACTCATTGGGCTTACCCAAAATTACATAGCTAGCAAAAAACAGCATTAAAATGCAAGCTTAAAGTCCATGGCTGTAAACTCATCTTCACTCTGCAGTGAGAAAAACTATCAACTTGTACCATATAAAGATTTTGCAAAATTAGTTATTTGTTTGCTCTACTGATGTTAAAACTTTACAATATAAAATTATAGTAGTCTGTTTCACAACCTGATGTTAAAACATACTATAAAATTATAACAGATTTTCATATAGCCTCTCCCATGCACTGAGGGGGATAGATGCACAAACAAAACAAAACAAAACAAAACAAAACAAAACGAAACAAGAAATACAAAACAGGGGCTCCTGGGTGGCTCAGTGGGTTAAAGCCTCTGCCTTCGGCTCAGGTCATGATCCCAGGGTCCTGGGATCGAGCCCCACATCAGGCTCTCTGCTCAGCAGGGAGCCTGCTTCCTCCTCTCCCTCTGCCTGCTTCTCTGCCTAATTGTGATCTCTGCCTGTCAAATAAATAAATAAAATCTTAAAAAAAAAATACAAAACAATTGCTTAAAGGCATTGAAGAGTAAATAGGTCAATTAAAAGTTACAGTGAAAAGATCACATTGAAATCAATCTCTGAGACAGCTCTTCTCTGTAGAAACATTTGACCACTCATAAAGACACAGGAAAAAAAGTTGAAAAGCAGAAATTTGATAGCCGTATGCAACAATTGGGGCAAAAATTGTAATTGAGAACTATGGAAATACTGGTGTGCTTTGGCTGAGGATCCAAAAAAAACTATGAACTAGGTCTAAGTTGAAAGGACATTAGTCCAGCTTTCCAGCCATCCCAGGAACTAATGCCCAGCTTTACATTATCTCAAGTTCAAAAATGTTTTAAGATTATCCAGTTATGTTGGTTGGTAGTCCTAGGCACCAGCAAGGAACAGTAATAAATCATTCTGGAGAAAGAGAACATCATTCCAGACCTCAAGCTATGTCTTCAATCTTTCGTTAAAAATGTATGTGACAAAAGTAATCAGGAACAGGGGCGCCTGGGTGGCTCAGTGGGTTAAAGCCTCTGCCTTCGGCTCAGGCCGTGATCCCAGAGTCCTGGGATTGAGCCCTGCATCAGGCTCTCTGCTTAGCAGGGAGCCTGCTTCTCTTCCTCTCTCTCTGCTTGCCTCTCTGCCTACCTGTGATCTCTGTCTGTCAAATAAATAAATAAAATCTTAAAAAAAAAAAAGTAATCAGGAACAGATGAAAATATAACATCCTATCAAAAATCAAAACCAGCATTCAAGAGAAGAGATTAACAAGGGATCCAGATAATGAAGTTACAAGACCTAGACTTTAAAATAACTGTGCTTAACTTGTTTAAATAAAGAAAAACAAAAGTAAAAATTTGGCATAGAGGTGAAGACTACAACAAAGAAGAAAAATAAAATGATACAACCGAAAAAATTTGAACCAATATTAAATACATAATAAATGCATTAAATAGTCATTTTTACAAAGTTGGTAAGATATTTAATGATGATGGCAGATGAACTGGAAGAAAATATCTAGAAAGAAACAAGAGAAAATTAGAGGTTGAAAATAGGGAAAAAGGTGAAAGAGGGAAGGAAGGATGAAGGAAAGCAGGAGGGAAGGTAAGAAAGAGGGAAGGAAGGAAAGAAAAGCATAGCAAACTGTTAAAAAAACTAAAAAAATAAAGCAAAAAAAAGTTGAAGAAAACATCATATCACTTTTAAAGGGTCAGATATTAAACTGAAAGTTGACTTCTCAAAAAAAAAAAAAAAAAAACCAAAAACAAAAAACCCATAAAGAAAGAAGTTAGAAGACAAGATAGTGATTTCTTCAGAGTCCTGAAAGAAAACACCTATGATCTAGAATTCTGTATCATAGAAAATGCCTTTTAGGAGTGAAGATAACATAAGGATATTCTCAAACAAAAATAGAGAGAGAATTCAACATCAGAACTTCAGTATTAAGGGAAATTCTTAAAAGATTGTTTGGCCAGAAAGAGAATAATTTTTTATATAGAAGCTCAGAAACACAGAGAGAAAAAAAGAACAACAAAAAACAAGCAATGATTTTTTGGATAAGACTGGTAAGTTGAAACTTCTGGCATAAATAGTAGAAGAAGAGTAAAAGATAATATAACTACACAATAGTAAATGGGATGGTGGAATTATAAAAAATCACCAACATATAGAAAAGAAGATAGGAAAAAATAACAGGATATATTTCATCCAATCTATCTTACTATTATAAATGTTAGTATAAAGTTAAAAAAAGAGTGACTTTTTGAATGTAGTGGATACAGTTTTGAATGTAGCAAGTAGTTTATATGAGAACTATCTAATATATGAGAAAATACAAAATATAAAACATAAAGGATAGGAAAAGATATAAAACACAACAAAAGCATGGTGAAGTAGCTATATTAATATTATATGAGGTTGTCAGTAAGAAAAAATGCATTATTAGAGACAAAGAATGATTATCTATAGTAATACAAGATTCAATTCAACAGGATAATATTGCATCCATAAATTTAATGTAACAAATAACTTAGTCTTAAACTATGTGAAAAAAGATAGAAGGACAAAAAAAGTAGAAAACACCATAATAATGGGTGATGTTAACACACCTTCTTCAGTTACACAGGAAACAGAAAAATAAACAACATAAATGTAAGAAGAAAAAAGATATAAACATGGAAATTAATGAAACAATCTAATTCAAAGAAGAAATATCAATGAGTATTAAAAAATATCTTCATCTGAATGGTAATAAAAATGAGATGACACAAAGCTCATAGAACACAGCTACAGTAGTGTTTATAGGAAAATTCATACCATTATATTTTTATATCTAAAAAGAATAATGAGGTATTGGTAAAAGAGTAAACAAATAGATCAATAGAACAAGACAGAGATCTCATAAATACACCCCTATAAATATAGGCAACTGATACCTATCAAAGGAGCAAAGACAATATAGTGAAGGAAAGATAGTTTCTTGAACAAAGGATGTTGTAACAACTGGACATTCACATGTGAAAAAAGTGAATCTAGACACAGACCTTACACCCTTCACAAAAAACAGACTTGAAATGGCTCATAGATCCAGACATAAAATGCAAAATTAAAAAACTCCTAGAACATTTCATAGAAGAAAACCTAGATATCCTTGGGTTAGCAATGACTTTCTGGATATAGCACCAAAGGCACAATCCATGAAAGAAAGAATTGATAAGCTGGACTTCATTAAAACTAAAAACTTCTGCCCTGAGAAATATAATGACAAGATAAGGATATGACAAGCCACAAACTGGGAGAAATATTTGCAATAGACACATGTGATAAAGGACCGTTATCCAAAACATACAGAAAACATTTGAAACTCAACAATAAGAAAACAAAAGAAAATAAAAACAAAAGGACCAAAGACCTTAAAAGACATCTCACCAAAGAAATTATACAAATAGCAAGTAAGCATAAGAAAGGATGCTCCATGCTATATGCCATCAGAGAAATGCAAATTAAAATGACATAACATGTCATACCTACTAAAACAGCTAAAATTTGGAATACTAGCAAAACCTAACTGTGATGAGTATATGGAGCAACAGGAACCCTCATACACTGTTGGTGAGAATGCAAAATGGTACAGCCACTTTGGAACATAAGTTGACAGTTTCTTAAAAAACTAAACATACTGGGGGTGCCTGGATGGCTCAGTTGGTTAATGTTCTGCCTTCAGCTCAGGTGATAATCCAGGGGTCCCGGAATAGAGCTCCGCATGGGCCTCCCTGTTCATCAGGGAGCCTCATTCTCCCTCTCCTTCTGCCCCTCCCCCTCCTTGTGCTCTCTTGATCTCTCTTTTATGAAATAAATAAAATATATATATAAAAAAAAACCCTAACCACACTAGTACCATATCATGCAGCAATTATGCTCCTTGGTATTTACCCAAAGCAGTTGAAAACTTTTGCCCACACAAAAACCTGCACATGAACATTTATAAACAGCTTTATTCCTAATTTCCAAACTTGGAAACATCCAAGATATGTTTCAGTAGGTAGACAAAACAACTGCATTATATCCAGACAATGGAAAGTTAATTAATGCTAAAAAGAAATGAGCTATCAAATCATAAAAAGACATGTAAGCACCTTAAATTCATATCACTAAGTTAAAGAAGCCAGTCTAAAAACACTGTGTGCAATATGATTCCAGCTATATGACATTCTTGGAAAGACAAAATTATGAAGGCAATAAAAAAGACAACAGTTGCCAGAGAAGTGAGGGCAGAGATGAATAAGCAGAGCCCAGATGATTTTTAGGGCAATGAAAATACTTTGTATGACATTATAATAATAGAAATATTTAATTGCACATTTGCCCAAACCCATGGAATGTACAACACGAAGAATGAATGATAGGGAAAACTATGGACTTTGGGTGGTTCTGATGTGTCAATATAGGTTTATCCTTCATAAAAAAAAAATACCCTTCTAGTGGAAAATGTTGATAATAGGAAAGGTTATGCATATTTAGGGGCAGGGAATATATAGGAAATATATAGGAAATCTCTATACCTTTCTTTTAATTATTTTGTGAACATAAAACTGCTCTAAAAATAAAGCCTTTAAAAACGTTTAAAGTGAACTTATGAATTATTTTAAAAACTTATATAATAACATAATAAACAAAGCATATGAACATTAAATAAAGAAAAAAGAAAAATTACTAACAGCATAAAAATTAAAATTATAGTAGATACTATTTTATTTGGAGGCAAAATCTATGTATATTGCTGGTGCAATATATAAATTTATATAAATTACTAACCCTGGGAACTAACTCTTCCACAGCTATCCTAAATATGTCTCATGTAAATATTAAAAGGTATACTATAAATTTCTTTTTATAATCCTAAAATATTAAAATTTTAATATGACCTAATGGAAAAATTGAATGAACTGTCATATATTTCAAGGGCACATTATTTAGCTTTTAAAAAAGTTTTGAATCTTGTTGAGGAGAATAATTTATGGCATAAAAATGTTATATATATTAATTTAAAACATGTTTAAACTTTGCATATACAGGGAATACATAATATTTTAGTGTCTTCTTATTTTTTAGCATTTTCTAAGTTTGTTACAATGTATACATAGTACTTTTTGTAATCAGAAATAATATATTCTTGAGTAAGAAATCGGTAATGTCAGTTACTCTTCTTTTACTATAGCCACATGTGCCTTGGTGGATCCTGATCGGTGCACAAAAAAGTTCGGTTACTGTAGAAGACGCTGCTTTAAAGATGAAAAACAAATTGATATATGTCTCTCACCAAATAAAATTTGCTGCACTGAGAGCTCATTTGATGAAGATTAATCTTGAAAAGGAAGATATACCTGTGATCAAAGAAGTTTTTACACCAGGGCAGAAAGGTATAGGGCTATAATTAGAATTTCTGTAATAAATAAACACAGATGCCAATACTGATACTTCCTCTGTAGATAATATGTATTCAGTGAAATAAGGCACGAACTTTCTTATATTCTCAAGTGAGAGGTTTTATGATTCACACATATCTGGTGTGAATTTCCTGTCGTATGGATATCAACTTTGCTTCAATGTAGAACCACTTTTGTTCTATCATGGTTTACCTAAACTTACACAATTAAATATTTACGAACTTAATCATGACCTTATTAGAATTTTAATTGATGAAAATTAATACCCATAGACTTATCAATTGTCTGTCAGCAGTATGTTATTGACATTAAGAAACAGGAAACCTCAATACAAGATGCATGCAAAAGCTACAGTACAGTATGACAATAGTCATTGGCTGTTTATTCCTCCTCTCCAAGTTCTGTTCATGCAAGAAGGCATATTAGTTGGATACTATGTAATACTAACACTACTAAACTGGCTTTAAATACAATCTGAACTTTGACTAGAATCTAAACTCAAAATTAGCTTGGCTAGAATCTAGACTCAAAACATTAGTTTCATACTTATTTCTGAATGGGATAGAAAAATGCATGAAGATCTGTTATTTCATTTGCAGTGTAAATACTAGACAGCATAAATAGTCTCTGTAATGATAAAAGTTAAGGAAAAACATAGAGACTACAATTTGTTTTCCAACTAAAAACAGGGGATCAATCAACCATTTATCAATATTTTACCAAGATCCCAAAGACTTTTGTTACCGTTTTTTTTTTTTTTCAATAACTTAACAACTGACCCAAGATTACTGCTTTTTAAAAATTTTTCCCCCACTGGAGATCTAGTGAACCTTGCGATAATATTTACTTATAATAAACAACTTGTACCAGAACAGGCATCATATTGCCACTGGAGATTTAAGTGATGTGTACCTAAAAAACAAAAACAAACAAATGAAAACTATGTTTAATTCAAGTACTATGTGTAAGGTGGAGGCAAGAAGATCTTCTGCAGGATCAACAATCAGATAGGAGGATCAAATTCAAAAACCTGAAAAGAGAAGAAAGAAATGCATAAAGAGCTCCAGAGATGGAGAACTAGCTGTGATTGTTGAATGCAATAAGAAATGAGACAAAATAATTCATGATTTATTAAATCTTCTAGGAAAGGGATTTGGAGGATGGTGGTAGCAACACAGTTTTTTAGAATTAAGGGCCTAGAGGGTAAACCCAAAACTCCTGGAAAAATTTACAACAAACTGATAAGAAATCTCTGCATATTTTACCATATAAATTGGTGGAGAAAAAAAACCAACAACAACAACAACAAACCAGTACCTTCAAGTCCTCTGTGGAATCTGTGTTTGTGTGGGAGAAATCAGATAGAAGAAAAATGGTCTTTTGATGGGTCTGAGAGGACGCGCAGAATACCAACAGCATTTGCTGGGAAAGACAGCACACCAGTTTGTTGACAGCAGCTATAATTTCTTCTCTCTTAGAGCCACTGCTAGATTTCAAGTGAAATGTGAGGGGTTGAAGAAGTACTGTATTCTTTTCCTTTGTGTCTCCTCAAACCTGTAATATGCTGGTAACCATACTCTGTATTCATTAATAAATGTTGGAAAGTAATAAAACATTTAACCTAGACATCCCAACTTATTTCTTGTCTGTCTTAAGCAGGCAGCATTTTATTTTGAATTTTATACTTTTGAATGTCAACTCTGGAAAACATTGAGATTTCTGGAAAACGGCATTTCTGATTGTTATTCTAGGGGGTTTGCTGTTGATTCATGTATTCTTGGACAAGTTCTTAAACTAGCTCTCAGTTTTCTCATCTGTAAATGATAATGATAATATATTATAATTAAATAAATATAAAATTATAACTGCGATCTGTATTATGTGGTCCTCCAAATGGGAATTTCATTTTTATCCATATATCCTCCAACTATTTTAAGGTGGACCTCCTATGCAGTTTATTTTAAAATCTTCTTTCTTCTCTTAATTTCTATCATTCTGATACCCCTGAGAGACTTCCTCCACATGGTGATAAAAGTAGATATGATAAGAAATATTCAAATTCTTGATGCGCTTGGAAGTCTACCTAGCAAATGATTTGCTGGGAACAGAAAATGAAGACACATAACTTGCATCCTTGCACACCAGGGATGACCCAAGTTTTTGTGTTTGGGTAATTGTAAAAATACAGTTGCCATTAAATGAGTTGGAAAAACTGTGGGAGGTACAAGTTTGGTGAGAGTGTTCATGTCAGAACCTCAGTTTGGATATATTTAGTTATATATTTAATTGGAAATAGTGATTAGGCCATAAGATGTTTGTTTAATGTTAAAGAGAGACGATTCCGACTAGAGATAAAAACTTGGAATCATCAACTTCTAGATGCCATTTAAAGCCATAAGACTGAACGAGATCACTATGGAAATAAGTAGAGATAAAATTTCTGGGATTAATCTTTACATATGGAGTGTGAAAATCTAAAGATTGATGAAATGAGAAACCAGTGTATAAAACTAATAAGAAGTGACAAGAAAGTTAGGAGAAAACTAAGTAATACTATGTCCTAAAAAGCCTCTTAAAAGAATGAGTCAATTATATCTAAAAATCCAGCTAAATAAAAACAAGAAATAGCCAATGATTTAGCATGTGGTAAGTCTTTAAAGTCTTTGAAGACCTTTCTTAGAGCAATTTCAGGAGAGAAGAAGAGGCAAAAACCTGATTCAAGAGTGAATGAAAGGATAGAAATTTAAGAGAAAATTATTTTGAAGAGTTTGGTAATTAATCAAACAAAGGGAATGATGTAGTAGCTAGAGGTCAAAATGGGATCAAGAGTTTTCTTAAATAACATTTTTTTAAACACTGCAGAAAATCTAATAGAGAGCAAAATGAGAAGGCAATGTATGGAATGAGAAAAATATTTGCAAGCCATCTATGTAAGGGGTTAATATCCAAAATATTTAAGGGATGGGTGCCATTCAATTGCAAAAAATAATTTGATTAAAAATTGGGCGGAGGCACTGAATAGATATTCTCTCAAAAAAGACGTGCGAATGGCCAACCAATACTTGAAAAGAGATACTCAACATCACTAATCATCAGGGAAATTCAAATCAAAACTACAATGAGATTTCACCTCACAGTCTATGGAATAGATAGTATCAAAAAGACAAGTGATAATGAGTCCTGGCAAGAATGTGGAGAAGAGAACCCTGTACATTTCTGATGGGTATGGAAATTGGTACAAACACTATGAAAAACAGTATGGAAGTTCCTCAAAAAATTAAAGTAGAACTACCATAAGACCCAGCAGTCCCACTTCTGGGTATATAGCCAAAAAATAAAAATAAAAATACTACCTCAAAGAGGTATATGCACTCCCATGTTTATTGCAGAATTTTTTTTTTTTTTTTTTTTTTTTTTACCACAGAGAAGATATAGACAATCTGTGTTCATCTATCAATAAAAGGATAAAGAAGACGGATAAAGACTGTGTATGTGTGTATTTGTTTGTTTGTTTATATTAGACTGTGCTGGGGGCTGACGATCCGTGTGGGTTTTATAGCCTTGCAGGAAGTAAAGGCATTGACCACTTACTTGTAGCAGGAGCATAAGGGCTACAAACTGAGGAACTGGTGAAAGAAGTTGGTGAGTGATGGGGTTCTTTTTTGAACAGGAGGGACAGTGGTGACAAGGACAGTCTCTGGGACAAAAGGAGGCCTGAAAGATGAGAAGAAGTCGGTTCAATGTTATCACTGTATAAAAGAAAACATCAAGGAGGGCGTAAGTCACAGTCAATGCTGCAGAGTTGAAGAAATACGCAAGAATGTGATAATTGCAGCAATACTGGGGTAAAATGATCAATAGGGGGTGGCTTGGGTCCAAGCTTGGAAGACTTGAGAACCAAAGGAAAGAAGTTAGGTGTTTTCTAAAGGGCAGTAGGAAGGATTGATCATGCCCAGAGGACTGGTCATGTCCAGAGTGGATATACACAATGGAATATTATTCAGTCTTGAGATAAAAGGAAATCCTGACATTTGCAACAACCTGGATGGGTGGATCTTGAGGGAATTATGCTAAATGAGATAAGTCAGACAGAAAAGACAAATACTGTATGATCTCTCTTATATGTGGAATCTAAAAAATCCAAACAAATAGGAACAAAATGGTGGTTGCTAGGGCTAGGAGATGGGAGAAATGGGAGATGATTATCAAAATATACAAACTTCCAGTTATAAGATGAATGAGTTCTGGAGCTCCAATGTACAGTATGGTGACTATAGTTAACAATACTGTGGCAAATACTTGAAAGTTGCTAAGATAGTAGTAGATCCTAAATGTCCTCATCACACACATACATACACACACACACACAGTAATTATATGAGGGATAGAGGTCTTAACTAATCCTATTGGGGTGATATATTTCATAATGTGTGTATCAAATCATCACAGTTTGTACCTTAACTTGTACAGTGTTATTTTTCAAACATATCTTGGTAATTCTGGGAATATTAAGCTGATGGTGGGATGGAAACTATATTGGCTGAATGTGTTTGCACATTCATATTAAACCTAGAAATTTAGATGGCTAGTTCCATGCTTCCACACCCTTTACCTTCTTGGTGTCTCATCAGTTCTTCCACATGCTAAAAGATTTCTTCCACGGTCCGATATCCCTATGTATTTAAGATCAGAGCTGTGTAATAGAAATATGGCACAAACCACATATACAATCTCTATATGTAACTTTAAATTTTCTGGTAGCTACATTGGAAAAGAAAAACTAGTGAAATCAATTTTATCCCAAGATATCTAAAATATTTTAAGGTATAATCAATTTAAAAAATTAATGAAGCTTTTTACATTCTTTTTTTGTACTAAGGACTCAAAATCCAGTGTACATTTTACACTGATTCCACATTTGAGTTGGAACTAATTACATTTTAAATTCTCCATAGCCTTAGGGTACCAGGGTGACTAAGTCTGTTAAGCACCAGACTCTTGGTTTCTGCTTAGGTCATGATCTCAAGGGGGTTGTGGGATTCAACCTCAGACTGGCTCTGAGCTCAGCACTGAGTCTGCTTATTCTTCTCCCTCTGCCCCTCCCCATGCTCATGTGTTCACTCTCTCTCTCAAATAAAACTAATAAATTAATTAATTCTCCATAGTCTTTTTGTGGCACGTGGCTACTCCACAGGCAGTGTAGCTCTTAATCTCCTCTGTTACTGATTTCTACCAAGCTTGATAGGTAGCTTTTTTCATTTGTTAGGTCAGTATAATTGTTGAACACTAATTGTGTTTTAGAGTGACAGCTCCTTCTGATTTTTCTCAATGGAGTCTTCACAGTGGTATAACAGAGAGAAGATGCAAATGGCTCTGAAAGTCTAGAGACTAGGAATTTGTCCCTCAAGAGTTGTGCTTGATTGGATAAGCTAGTAGGTCTCCAAGGACTTGAGTTTATTGGCTGTGAAAATATGAAAAACCATACTCTCTGGAAAGTTCTGTAGGGAGGGGAGCTCTAAATGTATTAAATTCTAAATGTACTAAAAAGCCCTCTGCAGATCATCTGACATGTAGCTGTGGCTCAAAAGTATGAGTTCCCTTCCCTCTATAACTTGTTTTAAATAGGAATCTGCAACTACTGTTTAGGTCTCAACACAAAAATCCTTCCAGTTTCATAACATGTGGTTTATCTTAGATTGAAAAATTCTCTTACAATTAAAACCTACAATTTCTTGTTGCACATTCTCTACCAATATAATCACATCCTTTAGTGTCATGCAACATAGCTACTACTCTTGATGCTATTTTTCAAAATATTTAGGAAAAAGATGGTTATAGTCAGTTGTCTTTTACATGTCATTATTTTCATATTATATTTGATTCATTTGATATTTCCTAAGTCTTCTTTATAACAAAGATATTTTTTTGGTTTGCTTTGTGTGAATTATTTCTTCACATATTTTGATAGGTGTTTTTTTTCCCCTCTATCAACATTTTCCCTTATAATCCACACTCTAATCATGAATGGTCCCCCTAAATTTTAGTTCTTGATCCTCTGTGCTTTCTTTAGCTCAGCTCATAAAAAAAACCCCAAATCCTACTCTCTCCAGTGCTCTCCATAACTTTTTGTACCTTCCTTTTGAAAAATTCTACTTGAAAATTCTGCTTTCAATCCTAACTCAAAATATCTGAAAGAATTTTGAGAATATAGGAGATGAGCTGGAGGATTTTAAGATTCATGTAATGCCACATAATCACCACAAACTTAGTGGCTTAAGAACAAATAATTATCAATTATTTTTAATGACTTCTATAGGTCAGGAGTTCAAAGTTGCTTGGCTGAGATAGCCTGGTTCAGGCATTCTCTGAGACCACAGTGCATATTTGCTTGGGCTGTAGCCATCTGAAGAATTGAATAGATCTGAAGAAAGCACAAGATGACTCATGTTTTGGCAAGTTGTCATTAGCTATCAGAAGGGGATCTCAGATCCTATCTCTGAGAGCCTGTCCAATCAACCTATGCTTGCTTTCAATGTGGGATGGAGTTTCAAAGCCAGGCAGAGTCCATATCCTTTTTTGAGATAACCTTGGAATTCACACAGCACCACTTAAGCTGTGCTACATTGGTAATCATTCCACATACTCACCTAAATTTGTGGCAAACCACACAGACTCCAACCCTTAATCAGAGAAATGTCAGTCATATTGCAAGAAAAGCGTAAGAGATAGAATTAATATATAGATGTGGTTACCTCTGGAAATTATAATTTGTCCCTGGTTTCTGAGCCCTTTCTGATTATTTCTCACTACAGTGTTTACAAAAATGGTAAACTTGAAGACATGGCAGGCTGTGAGCATCAGAAAACCGCAGAATAATTTTTTAAAATATCTGTTTTTTTTTGTTTAAAATCAATTAATTAACATATTGTGTATTATTAGTTTTAGAGGTAAAGTTTAGTGATTCATCAATTGTATACAACACCCAGTGCTCCTGCTCTCTCTCTAATGCATGTGTGCACTCTCTCTCTATATATATCTCAAATAAAATCTTATTAACATATTTGTATTATTAGTCCCAGGGGTACAGGTCTGTTAATCGCCAGGTTTACACACTTCACAGCACTCACCATAGCACATACCATCCCCAATGTCCATAACCTCACCACCCTCTCCCTACCCCCTTCTCCCACAACCCTCAGTTTGTTTTGTGAGATTGAGTCTCTTATGGTTTTTCTCCCTCCCAATCCCATCTTGTTTCATTTATTCTTTTCCTACCCCCAAACACCTCACCTTGTCTCTCAACTTCCTCATATCAGGGAGATCATATTATAGTTGTCTTTCTCTGACTGACTTATTTCCCTAAGCATAATACCCTCTAGTTCAATTCACGTCATTGCAAATGGCAAGATATCATTTCTTTTGATGGCTGCATAGTATTCCATTGTGTATATATACCACATCTTCTTTATCCACTCATCTGCTGATGGACATATAGGTTCTTTCCATAGTTTGGCTATTGTGGACCTTGCTGCTATAAACATTTGGGTACACGTGCCCCTTCAGATCACTACATTTGTATCTTTAGAGTAAATACCCAGTATTGCATTTGCTGGGTCATAGGGTAGCTCTATTTTCAACTTTTTGAAGAGACTCCATGCTGTTTTTCAGAGTGGTTGCACCAACTTGCATTCCCACCAACAGTGTAGGAGGGGTCCCCTTTCTCCTCATCCTCGCCAGCATCTGTTATTTCCCAAGTTATTAATTTTAGCCATCCTGACTGGTGTGAGGTGATATCTCATCATGGATTTGATTTGTATTTCCCTGATGCTGAGTGATGTGGAGCGCTTTTTCATGGGTCTGTTGGCCATTTGGATGTCTTCTTTGCAGAAATATCTATTCATGCCCTCTGCCCATTTCTTGATTGGATTATTTGTTCTTTGGGTGTTGAGTTTGATAATTTCCTTATAGATTTTGAATATTAGCCCTTTATCTGATATGTCATTTGTCAATATCTTCTCTCATTCTGTCAGTTGTCTTTGGGTTTTGTTAGCTGTTTCTTTGCTGTGCAAAAGCTTTTGATCTTGATGAAGTCTCAATAGTTCATTTTTGCCCTTGCTTCCCTTGCCTTTGGCGATGTTCCTAGGAAGAAGCTGCTGCGGCTGAGGTTGAAGAGGCTGCTGCCTCTATTTTCCTCAAGGATTATGATGAATTCCTTTCTCACATTGATGTCTTTAATCCATTTTGAGTCTATTTTCATGTGTGGTGTAAGGAAATGGACCAGTTTTATTTTTCTGCATGTGGCTGTCCAATTTTCCCAACACCATTTGTTGAAGAGACTGTCTTTTTTCCTTTGGACATTCTTCCCTGCTTTGTTGAAGATTAGTTGACCATAGAGTTGAGGGTCTATTTCTGGGCTCTCTATTCTGTTCCATTGATCTATGTGTCTGTTTTTGTGCCAGTACCATGCTGTCTTGATGATGACAGCTTTGTAATAGAGCTTGAAGTCTAGAATTATGATGCCACTAACTTTGGCTTTCTTTTTCAATATTCCTCTGGTTATTTGAGGTTTTTTCTTGTTCTATGTAAATTTTAGGATTATTTGTTCCATTTCTTTGAAAAAAAAAAAGGGATGGGATTTTGATAGGAATTGCATTAAACGTGTAGATTGCCTTAGGTAGCATAGACTTTTTCACAATATTTGTTTTTCCAATCCATGAGCATGGAACATTTTTCCATTTCTTTGTGTCTTCCTCAATTTCCTTTATGAGTACTTTATAGTTTTCTGAGTATAGATTCTTGGTCTCTTTGGTTAGGTTCATTCCTAGGTATCTTATGAATTTGGATGCAATTGTGAATGGGATTGACTCCTTAATATATCTTTCTTCTGTCCTGTTGTTGGTGTAAAGAAGTGCAATTAATTTCTGTGCACTGATTTTATATCCTGACACTTTCCTGAATTCCTGTACAAGTTCTAGAAGATTTGGAGTGGAGTCTTTTGGGTTTTCCACATATAGTATCATATCATCTGCAAAGAGTGATAGCTTGACTTCTTCTTTGCTGAATAAATAATAAATAAAATCTTTAAAAAAAAAAAAAAAAGCAAGGGAAGGCATTTTCTGATCCAAAGGGAGCATTAGCATTTCAAAATGAGGATCAACAATGTGGAAAATTCTGAGAAGATAAGCTTACTTATCTTCATGAACACTTTGATAACTGGTACTCCTGTGGAGAGATGTAGGGAGTAGAGTGACCACCCTAGCAGCAGCAGATGGAGGGGTGGCCTGGTGGTGCACAAAGCAAGATAATCTATCACAATTCCTGTTCACTTGGTGCTATAGACTGGAGATGGAGCTGCTATGGAAATACAGAGGGGGAAGAAATCCCTGCCCTATAGCCTAAGCTCAACACTAAGGGTGGCACTGTAAGCTCAATTCTAAGGGTGGCACTGAACCATTGGTAGCTCTAAGCTCTAAATTTCTTCAGTGTCCCATCTGAATGAGAATTGCCTAATATTAGGGTGTCATCACTGTTCTAACAGCCCAATATCTTCTTTTCTTACAAAAGGAATATCTTGCCAATCAGCAGAATTAATCCACTTGTCAGGCCTTTTACTTAACCAGGGCCTCATATGGGGGTACTAGGATGACCTTTAGGCATGAAACCCAGAGCTCCTTAGAATACCTAGTGAACAGCAGTCATTGTGGGGGAGCCTGAAGAGTCGAGAGATTGCCCAAAGAAAAGAAATAGCACCAGGGCCTACTCGGATCCAGTCAGGTCGTAAGACACCTCACTCAGATGGTTCTGCCAGCCTTGAATGGTCAAGGAACTCAGAAAAATTCTAGGTAGTTATTCCAAAGTACAGAAACAGTGGGGGAGTGCCTTGTATAGCAGGGTCCAGGGCAAGGTCTTTCCTCAACAGTACCAGGGTGCACTACAAGTTAGTGCAATGAAATGTGACAGAATAAATTTTCAGCTGCTATGTTTACACCTATCTTTGCTGTATCTGGGTATGTTAAGTCCCACTGAATACATTTACTATTCTTTCTTTACATTCTGAACAATCACTACTTACAGGGGAGCATCTGAGATCTTGAAGTAAGAAAATCAAGGAGCACCTTTTTTTTTTTTTTTTTAAGATTTTATTTATTTATTTGACAGGCAGAAATCACAAGTAGACGGAGAGGCAGGCAGAGAGAGAGGAGGAAGCAGGCTCCCTGCTAAGCAGAGAGCCCGATGCGGGCCTCGATCCCAGGACCCTGAGATCATGACCTGAGCCGAAGGCAGCGGCTTAACCCACTGAGCCACCCAGGCGCCCAAGGAGCACCTTTTTAAAACCCCTTTTTATATTTCCACATCACTTTTGACCTGTGTAGAAGGTCAGGATGTATGTGGAAAACCTGGAAATGTCAAAGTTATGAAGAGGTAGTCTAAATATCCCCTGGTGTATGTGGTGGACATGTTGTGGAGGCAGAGACATAAAAATTCAATTTAGTTTGCTATGTCCAAGTTCACAATCTACTGGAGATATTACAAATGACTCTCTCTCTCTATCCCCATTCATTTTTCCTTTAATGGCTTCATAGTTCATCATGACATGAAGTCATCATAAGTTTATTGATGCTGACTTCAACTCCTCCAATTTCTTACTGTTGCATTGAACATCTGTGTACATAGAGTTTCATGCAGTTTTATGCACACTATTTTCAGAAGGAGTGTGAAGTTTAATAATTACGGGGTCAAAGTATATGTGACTTCTTAATGTTTACACATAGGAGGCTTTCCTGCCCGTTTTCTCACAATAGGTCCAAAATTCCTGATTGCTCTTTAAAGAACAAAATAAAAAGTGCAACATATGATGATTTTAAAAATGTATAATTATCGGGGTGCCTGGGTGGCTCAGTGGGTTGGGCCGCTACCTTCGGCTCAGGTCGTGATCTCGGGGTCCTGGGATCGAGTCCTGCATTGGGCTCTCTGCTCAGCAGGGGGCCTGCTTCCCTTCCTCTCTATCTGCCTGCCTCTGTCTACTTGTGTTCTCTGTCTGTCAAATAAATAAATAAAATCAAAAAAACAAAACAAAAAAATGTGTAATTATATTCATTTATATCTTCTTAATTCCCAGTGAGTTAAACATTTTGGTTATGTTTATTATATTTTGTATTTCTTCTCCTGTGACTTGCTTTTCCATAACTATCTCTCATTTTTCTTTAGTACTATCAGTACTTTTAAAATAATTTTGTTCTTGTTCTTTATGTATAAATTAATATCAACCCTTTAGTTATTATATGTTGCAAGTATTTTGTTCAAAATTTCCATGGTTTTGGGCACCTGGGTGGCTCAGTGGGTTAAAGCCTCTGCCTTTGGCTCAGGTCATAGTCCCAGGGTGCTGGGATCAAGTCCCACATTGGGCTCTCTGCTAGGTAGGGAGCCTGCTTCCTCCTCTCTCTATGCCTGTCTCTCTGCCTACTTGTGATCTCAGTCTGTCAAATAAATAAATAAATCTTTAAGAAAAAATTTTTCATGGTTTTCATTCATAAAGAAATTACAAACTTGTATATAGTTAAATTGTATTATATTTTGTGTAGCTAAGTTTTTTTTCCTGCTTAGAAAGACCTTCCCTGTGACAAGATGATAGGATGATTCTATATATACTTCAGTATATTTTAAATTTTATTTTTTTAAGATTTATTTATTTTAGAGAGAGAGAACACAAGCAGTGGGGAGGGGCAGAGAGAGAGGGAGGCAAGCAGACTCCCTGCTGAGCATAGAGCCCTATGGGCAGTTCCATTCCAGGACCCTGAAATAATGATCTAAGCTTAAAAGACAGGGCACTTAACAGACTGAAACACACAGGTTTCCTGATATATTTTATATATACATATATGTATACGCACACAGAAACATATTCTTGACACTTGTTATTTTTGCTTTAACTAAAATATATAACAACTTAAAAAATTACACTAGAAGTATATAATTTAATTTATCTAAAATTAATTTATTGTAAGGGGATATGGGTTTCTATATGTTTTTTCTGATAGTTTGCTAATCATCATTTGTGAATATGCTACATTTTTTACATTGACTTGAGATGCTATATTTATGAAAAATTAAGCTTATTAATATATATATATATATGGGCCGATTGATCAATGTACCTATATTTTTAATAAATGCCATCTTATTTTTATTGCTGTAACTTTGTCATATAAAGCACATCCTTCTTTATGCTACTTTTTAGGTTACTTTATCTTTACAAGATGCCCTTGATCTTATCTGTTCTACTATCAAAAATCAATGCTACAACTCTGATATCACACAGAGTCTCACTTCCCTGGGTTCTTAAAGAAACTTCTTCTTTTGAAGAACAAAGAGACTTTGTTATTGCACTTTTATTCAGTACCTCTGATGGACTAGTAATTAAATGATTTGAAAAGTGCAATGTTCTACCTTATGAATACTAGCTTAAGTGATGTGTGGTATGATTATTTAAGATATTCAATGATCTCAACAGATTTATTCTAGAAATTACAAAATTATTTCTTGAAAACCATATTAGCAGGATTATCTATCTTGATTTAATAATAATAATATCACATATAATTTTCTAGTACTTTACATTTATAAACATTTTTTATGTCTGTCTCATGTCATGAGCAATGAAATACATCCGAGACAAGGAATGTTTCTCCTGCGGAAACTTCAAGATAGTTTTATCACACACACACACTGTTCATGAAACATATAGAGGTCAAGAGATGGGACTCTGTTATCTAGCAATCTGAGTTCAGTTCCTCTCACCACCATTTCTTAACTGTACCAAACTGTTGTGGAGCATGAATTCCTTATGTCTTAGTTTTTACATCTAGTTGGGAGTAAATTTACCTACATTCCTATAGGATGCCATAGACATTAAATGGGTTAACATTCGTAAAGTGTTCAAAACAATGCCCACACCAGAAATGATTACAAATGTTGGTCCCTAATAGTCAGTCATAGCGGATGTAAAGCCCAGACAGATGAATTGACCAAAATATTTCTTAAGAAGTTAGTAGCATATAGAAAAGAACAGAGTTACCATAACTTCTTTTTTTTTTTTAAAGATTGATTGATTGATTGATTGATTTTTATCTAGACAAATTCTCTTCCCAGATGCAGAAGGGGCGAGAGTCCCATGAAAGGAGTCTGCAGTAGGGGGAGCTTTCAAAAAACAGGGCTTTTCATTTTCATGTGAGTTTCTCCTCTTATCTGTTTCTATAATCCCTCGGAGCAGCCTTCTCAATAACTAGTATGCTGAGTATGAGAAATATGTCCAAAAAACACTGAGCTTAAGAAGCACCAAATTTTTAATAGCATACTTTGGAATGAAAGTCACATGGAATCTGAAACCAACCATTTTCACTTTGAATAATTACTAAGGCTTTGAATCTACCCTACCAATAAGGAGAGTTCAGAAGACTCAATTCCATTTTTACAAATTTGTTGCACACAGAAACTGGTCCTGGGAAATCAACAGGTTCTTGTAGCCTATAGAACAGCCACTGAATAATCTTGCGCTGTTCCAGGTTTTTTGGTTCAGCAATTAGGTATAAATAGGTTATTACATTTTTTATCTTTTATGGAGAAACCTTCTTTTCTCTGTAAGAGCAGATAAATTATATGTTGGCTAATTGAATTTAAACAAAAAAATTTTAAAAATAAGAGCAGATAAGTCTAATGCCTTAAATTAGGCATTTTGTTATTACTTCTCACCAAAGGGTCATGGTAACCACCATTTCCAATAATCCTGTTACTTCCAATCTTAGAAAAAGAACACCCAAAGTAAAGCAAAGCAAAGCAAAGCAAAGCAGTATTTGACTTGGATTTTTTGCTAAACCTCCCCTTTATATAACCATAACTAAAATATCTCCTTATACAGAATATCCAAATATTTTTTTCTCACTAAAATGACTTACTATTTATAGTGATGTCATTATTTGACACTTTGGAAATACACTACACACATTATTCTGCTGTGTATGTGTGTGTGCGTGTATATATTCATTATGAAATTCTCTTACAATTATTTTTTCCTTAAGATCTGCATTGCATATGACAGACAGCAAAGATTTTGGTAATAATGAAGAGGGTTTTAATAAAGACCATAGATCACAGGGGGAAAGGGAAAAGTAATAAATTAGGAGACAGTAATTTCCGCTACTTTTAAAACTCAGTAGTTTATTTACTTTGCATAACTTTTTAAGAAACAGAAACAGCAAATCAAAGATTAAATTCTTATATTTTATTCCTGGTGATAGGGAATTTCTTAGACAACTAGTAACTTAAAAATCATAATAATCTGCTGGGGATGTCATAAGCCCTTTATATTCCCAAGGTAAAAGAAAAGCAATGTTCAGCATTTAGCCCCAAGCAACACCAAACTTGAATGTTAACTTTTGATAAACATAATGACCAAATTCATATCACTGCAGGAAGGGAAATAGAAGAGCATACATTCTCTACCTTCCTCTCACTGAAAGACTCCAGAGTTGCTGATGTGACTGTCTTGAATCACAAAGATTCCCGTCCCCTTCCCTCCTCCCTGTCCCTTTCTGGACTCACTGACACTAGGTAAAGTAGAAGTGTTAATTGAGGGGGTGAAATATCTTTCTGGAGAGAGAAGTCTTGGTTTATGTCAACTGGAAATAAACGACTACATTGCCAAGAGCATGGTTTGTGATGGTTCCAGGAGTGAATCAAAAAGAAAGGACTTGTGATCTTACAAAAAAGTAAGGCTCCTACCTAGTGAGTCATATTATTATGGGAGACAGTTTAAGGACTTGGCCAGATGCTTTGCTCTCAGTGTGGGCTGGCTGTCCAGAAACCCAGATTAGATAAGATGTTCTCCTATTATCACCTGGATCCTTGAGAAATAAGGGGGCACTGTGTAAAGTACAGCAATAGTGGGTTTTCCACTAACTTATATCAAATGATAGATTTGGCTTTATTATTGTGCATGATTTACTTTGAGAATTCTCAATTTTTTTAAATGGTGTTTTTAAACAGTTTAGAGTCTAAAAATAATTCATTGACTTTATTACCGGAGGTCCAATAAGATAACAACTGATATTAATCAGTTAATGAAATGAACACAGCCTTTGGGATTATTGAGATCTACATTCAGATTTGGTTTCTTCCAACTTTTGTTTACATAAATCTATCAGGTTGTTTAAACTCTTTCAGCCTTAATTTCTGCATCTGTAAATTAAATATAGTAATAAGGCCTACCTCCTATATTATCATGAGAATAATATATAATAATGTAAAGTACCTAATATAGGCTATGGTCTATATTGTTTTTCTTAAATATTATGATTACTTTAACATTGCGTTGAAACATCATAGGAAGAAAGAAACTTCTTGGTGTTTCATTTTGGAAGAAGAAAGTTTTCTCTGGCAGCTATTGTAAAAAACAGTGGAGGCAATATTTACTCTGTTGGATCTCATGGGCTTGGTTTGTAAACCTTTGGTTTGTAAACCAGTTGTACTCATCACTCTTAGGTTGGATTAGCAGCCAAATGGATGTGTTTTCATATAGGCAATTTAAAGAGTTGCTTTGACACATTTCAGACTACTTGAGATAGGAAACGTATTTAAGAACACTATAAAAAACACACATCCCAAGAAAATTACTCCACATACCTTAAAAACAAAACAAACAGGAGCGCCTGAGTGGCTCGGTTGGCTAAACCTCTGCCTTCCACTCAGGTCATGATCCCAGGGTCCTGGGATAGAGCCCCAGGCTCCCCTCCCCACCACCCCTCTGTGCTCTCCCTGTCATTCACTCTCTCTCAAATAAATAAATAAAATCTTTAAAAAACAAACAAACAAAAAGGCCATCTAGAAACTTCTGATTTAGGAATGACCTAGACCTTCAGTAGATTACTCTTTGAACTTCAACTCTATCCCACAAAACACAGATGAAACCAAGCACTCTAGCAGTAAGTCTAACTTGGAGTAAATTTAAAAAACTTGAACACCTAAGTATTTTGAATAAAAGACTCAAATGGTTTGAATTCTTTTATAATTAAAATACATTTTCTCAGATAAAAATCGTGAGGATTATTATTGTATTACAATATTCTAAACTCAGGACCTAAAGCCAGGTTTTATTTATACTAACCCCAAACCAGGATTTTCTTAAAATAAAGACTAGTATTTAGGGCAAACCCACTTGGATAATAAAATATTATCTCCCATTATGTTATTGTGATTTACATGTGTCCTTCATGTCACTTGCTTTGGAAAAAAAAATTCCTCAAAAACCATCATGACATTTTCAGTATCGTCAGAAAAGAGGCTTTTATGTGTGTATGGTTTCAAAAAAAAGTTGAAACATTTGCCATTTCTTCTTGTGCATAAATATGAATTTTATATGATACAATAGCTATTATCTAGTGAGAAGCTATTTGTTGTTTTTGTTACTAGTGCAAAAATGCTAATTTAGAATTCCCACTTAAATAATGCTATTCTTTTTCTCATATTGATGCTTGACAGCTGTCATATTCTGTTATTTGTAAATTCCAATTAAGTCGACATACATGCTTCACACCCCTCATGTAGGACAGTGTAATTTGAGGATGCATTTTTAAACTGGTGAGATGATGTCTTTTCCCTCTGGCATCAAAAGCAATAAATAACATCTCTCTAGATAATATAAATAAGGAGACATCATTAATTTATACAGAAGAATAGTGATATCACATGGTCTAAAATATATGGAAAAAATAAATTTAATATGGTTTTTAGTTTTTTCCCATAAAGTATAATTAGCCAAAGGAACAGAGAAAGTATATGCTAATATAACTGCACTGATATCAGAGGACATCAGTCAACTGGGTTATCAGTACCATCAATTCTATCATAGGTGGATCCTACATGATAAGATTTGAGGGAAAGATGGAAGAACAGTGTTTACATACCTTCTCTGCTGATGCCTGATAATTTGACTTTATGTTTCATGTTTTACTCTGAGAGTGTCTTTCCCGTAGAGACCCACTTAAAAAATACAAACATTTCTTGAATAGGCGAAATGTTAAGTCTTCTACCCATGTTATGAATAAGTTCCTTTGTTGGTATATGTTGCAATAATGCTGGCTTGAGTCCTTTATAGAAAAGGGGACTCTAAGAAAAGGAAACATGAGGACATGCTGACCAATTTCATACGTCTTCACGTGTTTATAGTTGGTTCGGAATGGCACCACTAGTGCTCCCAGAAACCCTTTCTTCCCTGACTAGCCTCGAATCTTTGTGTGTGTTTTCAAAGAATCCCTCTTACCACAGTGTCTGCCAGGGTTCTCTTCTTTCTCCCCATAAAAGAGAATCCTAGATATAAAAGCAAAACAGCAATCTGAAGAATAATATTTGACTTCACCATTTTTGAATCCAATAGTCCTAAATAACTTAAGTGTTTAATTTCTTTTGAATTAAAGAAAAAAACAACAAGGTGGGTAGATAGCCATAGGGCTATATGATGTCTGTTCCAAAGTTATTCTGGATCCAACAATATCTATTTAGAATTCTCATGGAAAATGAAGAATTAGCCACTAGTGGATCAAGCAAAAAATTGGAGAGAGAATTGAGTGAAGCAGAAAATATCACAAAACTGTCATCATGAGAGAACTAGTAAAATAATTGACTTCTAAATCCCTACTCCAGGGGTAAAACTTAGCATATGCAGATGCTTTAATGATTTTCATGTCAACAATTGATTTATACCAAGTTTGGGGCCCTACAACACATGTAATGGCTCAGTGGTTTATGTATTTTTTTTTTCCTTTTAACAGTGAAATATGGCAGGAAAGACACCTATAGTTGTTTTTTCAAGAGATGCAAATTAGACATGAGTGCCATGATTTTGAAAAAAATAAATAAAACAATTGATTTCTCAACCAAAGTAAATGTCAAATGGTGTTAAGTCTGAAATACAAATCAGCATCCCTGATAAGTATGTTAGGCTACATATTTATATCAAGCTTTGAAAAATTGGCTCTGCAGACATGTTTGAGGTATATCACCTTACCCATATTTGGGTTGTGGAAGAGGATCTTAGGAGAAAGGTGACACCTCTAGAACATGTCTTTTATTCAACTAACAAATTTTATCCATGCTTATAGAAAATACACCATTTTAACCTATTATTCTAAAATCTCATCTAAAGCTATTCTATGACTTGATCCTAGGTTCTCAATCTGCCAGCATGGGTCAAATTAAAAAAAAAAAAAGTAATAATTACCAGCTTTCTCATATTTCGCCATTGCTTATAAGAAACTATAACTAAGTTCACAGAGAGTCATTGGAATTTCCTCTCTAGACAAAAATTGAGAAATATCATGAAGACAAAATCAAGACCTTATTGTTTTACCTCATTATCATGTGCCTTCTTGTTGGGATTCCAAGAATTATGTCCTCTGTACCTCTTCCAACTCTTTCATGCACTCATTATTCCTTGTAAGTGAGTTATGGATTCAATAAAAACAATTACAATTTATCATAATATAGATATGTTTATGAACATATGGCCATTAATTCCTGAATATCAGTAGCTCATACCGATCACTGGCTTTAGAAAAAAATGTCTTTAGTCACTGCCAAGGTTCCAGAGGAGTCTTGGAATGATATAAGATTTACCCATGAAGTCTTGATTTAATCTTTTTTTGGCCAAAGTAAAAATTGTGTGTTTACCTAGTTGGGACATCCTTCTTTATTACTTCTTGGAAAATAGAGTGGCATCTATATTTTTTAAGATTGCTTCTTTTCATCTATTCATGTACCTCTTGAATTCTCTGAACACTCTGGAGCTAGGATTAAAAACTTCTGAGGTAACACAAAATACTCACCACAGACTCTGAAAGATCAGCCTCTATTCCAAAGATTAAATCAATCACTCTCTTATTCTCCTAGGTCAGGTGTCACTATTTCTCTTTATGTTTCTGCTGCCCCTTTGCTCTCTGAGAATGCTAACTGCCAAGCATGTCCATCTCCTGCTAGAGGCTTCCTTGAAGCTTCAGAGAACTGAACCTGCTATCTGTCTTGTAAGGAAGTAGTTTGAATCTCTTACTCTCCCATCCACTTGTGCCTTCTTCCCTAAGCCCTTTCTTGTATGTTGGTCTCAGGTAGTGCTTATTTAGTCTCCAGATAGCATAGTTGAACATTAGTCTTTAATCAATGTATTTTCACAGCTACTTGACCTACTTTTCTCACAGGACCTTAAAAAGAGTCCATCATACTGACTGGCAGATTAAAGTCACCAAGCCATTTGTCCCTGGTGACATAGCTGTATTCTTACTTAAACCTACATAAAAGTTTCTATGTATAAAATTTATCTAAAGAGGTATGCCCTCAAGAATTATAATCTACTAGTCCTTCATTTGGCCAAAGTAAAAATTGTGTGTTTACCTAGTTGGGACATCCTTCTTTATTACTTCTTGGAAAATAGAGTGGCATCTATATTTTTTAAGATTGCTTCTTTTCATCTATTCATGTACCTCTTGAATTCTCTGAACACTCTGGAGCTAGGATTAAAAACTTCTGAGGTAACACATAATACTCACCACAGACTCTGAAAGATCAGCCTCTATTCCAAAGAATCTGAGAAGTCCAGGGGTTACACAGAAATACACAGACTGTGTTAAATTCAATCTGCCTAAGGTAGTGGTGAGGGGAAACGGGGAGATTAATTGAAGTAGGTAATACCAGGCTCAATTAATGGAATAACTTGAGGTCATCAACAATGGAATTTTTAATAAGTTGAATTATATTCACACAATGGAATTATATTCATAGCAATGAGAGTAAATTATTTTCAACTACATATAACAATCTTGTTTACTATTTACCTTCTCTATTTTGATATGTTTAATGATAAATCTCACAAAAATGTTGCATGAAAGTAGTTTGACACAAAGGAATTCATGATACATGAAAAATGTTTATTATCTCATTATAATAAGTGAGTTAATCATTATCATTAATTGAAATGAATGTCTACATCAATGAGTATTAAAGTTAAGTAATTAGCATAATATACGTTATACCATTTATGTAAATTACAGAAACAGGCAAAGCTGAGCTATGCTGTTAGAAATCAGAATATTTGTTGTTTCTGAGTGTTGACTGATATTTGAGTGGTGTTGATAATGCTCTGTTTCTGAGTAGTAGTTATATAGGTGTGTTTAATTTGTGAAAACCTAACTATACATTTAATAAACTACTTTTCATGTATATATTATACTTTTAAAAAATGTTTTTGAAAGATATAAAAATATACCAAATAAAACAAATGTTTTTTTATCAAATGTATCTTAAACTTGCTCCTCTATCGAGAGCAAATTAATAAAATATTTCTTGCATATTTTCCAGGCTTTTTTTATGTATACACACAAACATGTTTGTATCTATATTAAAACACATATATCCATGTCATATGCACATGACAATTTGCACTAGGCTTACAAAAGACAAAAATGCAAATCTCTTTCAATATGGCAGTCAGCAAATTCATACTGGTAGATTGAAATTGGGCATGGTGGGAATATTTGTACCACAGAAACTAGCAAATGTTATAAACCAGAGCTTCTTTTTTTCTGAAAGTCAGATGATAATTTTTCTAAATTTTTGTTCTTACAAAGGATGTTGCATTAGACATACATAACATACAGATTAACTATATTTCTCCAATGTCTCTTTGTTACCCAAAGTCGCCAGAGAAAAGTCTGACGTTCAGACAATTCTTGATATTTGTAAAAAAAATTCTTATGTTCAGTCTTTCACTCTCTCTGACATTAAATTTTTCTCTGTATCCTTGGGGCCTGGGAATTTTATCATCATCTGTCTCGCCGAGATCTAACTTCTGGTAGAATAATCTCAGGGGTAAGTGTGCTAGTGAAGAGTTCTTTAAATTAGATGTCCAAGTACCCAGAAATCACAACAGGTGACAGCCTACATAGTTAATTTCTATATCCAGCTTTTCTCCTGAAGGCAAATACATCCTAAAAATCTTGAACATCCCTAGGTGAAGAGGGCATTTTTGCTTGAGAAAACTAAAATTACATAATTGCTGAGATTGAGAAAAGAGAGTATTGTCATAAAAGCAGTAATATAGAACAGATTTTAGATATAGAAACATAGGTTAAGGTAGTGGCACTACCACTTATAAGCTGTGTATTTAGCTTTTGCCAAATAATATCATTTATTTGAGCCTCAGTTTCCTCAATTAAGAAATGTAGAAAAAGTGTGTTTGTACATTTTGTTCTGTTATTGAGAATTAAATAGCATAAATGTAAAAAAAATGCAGTGTTTAGAACATAATAAATACTAAAAATGTTAGCTTCATCATTAATTTATTCCTTCTTTCATACCCAAAACGCTGTCCTATTTTCCACTGAGGACGATCAGTCAAACTGGTCTTCCTTTATTATTCATACTCATACTCATACTCCCACTTACAACTGTTTGGAGCTAGGGATATGGGCTACTCTAGAGTACAGGACCACTTGACTCTGCTATTAACATGCTCCTATTAACCAATTGCTCGGTTATATTAAAAAAGTCAGACCCTGCCCTTAGTATCCTTGGTTCCTCATCTCTCAAACAAGTGGGTTGACTAGATAATCTCTACTGTTTACCAAACTTAGACTTCAGTGACATTATAAATAAATTTGTCCATTGCTCTATGTAAAGGCAGAAAGTAAGAATTGAGGAACGGATGTGTAGATGTTTTAAGTAAAATAGGAATCCCATCCTTTTCAAAAGAAGGTAAGATGGTCAGAAACTGAACTTAATACTGAAAACAATGTGGTAGAGATTAATGGTTTTGGAGGGTTCTGATGGACCAGAGCAAGAATAATTTAGTGAGAGAATATAAGGATATATGTGATAGTAATTTTGAAGAAAAATATAACAGCTAGTGGTGAATGAATAAGCACATACAATATGTTAAGAGCTATGTCCATATCCCACTTAGTCCTCACTATGAATTTGGTTCTATTATTTCTATTATTATCTTCCAGAAATATGGAAACCAAAACTTAGGAAAGTAGTAATTTGACTAAAATAAAATAGCTAATAGATAACCAAGCTTGGACTAAAATCTTTGTCTAGGTTGAAGTAAAAAATTAAGATGTTTGAAGTGTAGAAATATTTAGAGAGAAAAGGAAAAAAGGCAAAAAAAAAAAAAAGAGTAATACAGTAAACCCATTTAGCTAAGAAACTCTATCTTTAAAGCTCTGTATACTGATAATACCCAGTAAAATGTGCAGTAGGTCAGGGACTTAAAAAATAATTAATTAGCTGTTTCTAAAACACACACACACACATACACAAGCTCAGAAAGAAGAGCCAAATAATATTTAAATTTATGTATAACAGATGACTCTAATACTAACTACAGAATTCATTCCAGAGATCCAAATGTTCCAGTGTGTTTAGTTCCATGGCTGTACAAAGTGCATGTTTCATGGTGTTTGGGCTTTGACATAGAAAAGACTAATTAGGCACAAACCATTCTTTGCGTGGGTTAATAGTCTGGGTTTCATGTTCATTTATTTTCCAAATGGTATGTAAGGTTAAAAGTTTTAAAAAAATAATCTTATGTTTTCAGTCCAGCCTCCATTTAATGTGTGAATTCTTCCTAGCATGTTCCCACCAAGTAGTTACCCAACTTGCTCTTGAATAACCATTTACAACTTCCCAGAGTAACTGATTCTATTTTTAGATAGCAGACCTCAAAGATTTAAAAACTATCTTCTCTCTGATCAGCCTTAACTGTGACAGCCATACAAAGTTGTATACTTCGAGATCATATTTAACAAGTTTAACCACCTTCCCTTGTCCATCTTTGAAATATCTAAAGATATCCTGATAGTCTCCCCTTAAATTTTGTACTTCTTTTGTCAAACATTCTCTTTCTTTTTCATATAACGTGGGTTCCCATTCTTATATCATTCTGGCACTGCTATCTAGAAACTGCTCCACTATTTCTATTGTATTCCATTTTCTTTCTCAGAATCAAATGCAAGGTTCTGGGTACTGTTTGACCAGTGAAGATACACCTCCTCTGTTTGGAATTACAGTCAATCATTAAATGCAGGGGATAGGAACACCGACAACCCACCTCTACCTCTCACTGCCAAATATCCACATACAACTTTTGACTTCCCCCAAACTTAGTTACTAATAGCGTACTGTTGATTGGAAGTTTCACCAGTAATATAAACAGTAAATTAACATGTGTTTTTATGTTATATGTATTATATGCTGTATTCTGGGAGTAAGTTAGAGAAAAGAAAATGTTATTAAGAAAATCATAAGGAAGAGACAGTATTGTACTGTCTTTTTCATGTAAAATCCACATTTAGTGGACTTATAGACATCAAACTGATGTTGTCCAAGGGCAACAATATTTTTATCTATTAATTCAGTCTAACGTAATTATTACAAAAGCATGTCTTTATAGAGAGATAGCCAATGACTCTTTCACTAGGTTAACAAAGTTAACATTTTCTTTTTTATTTTTCTTCCAGACATCATTTAACATATAGAACACAAAGATAGGCAAATTGATTGAACCTTTTCTCAAAACTATATCTATCTCAGAAATAAGTGTTGCTCATCTATCTTTTGTGAATGATTTTCCTAAATTACATATATATGTAATATATATAATATATATGTAATATATAATGTATACAATATATATGTAATATATGTATGTGTGTGTGTGTAGTGTGTGTTTCATGTACAAATACTGTGTGTATTACAATATTATAGTGAAGTATATTTTGGAACTTTGCATGTTTTCTATTGTCCTGTTATTCTATGTGTTTGGTAAAATGTGTTCATTAAGAACCTTGCTGCCACAATTAACTAGTAGTTGCAACATTCTAAGAAGTTCAGTGTACTCCTTCTCTGCACTGTTGTAAGCCTTGTACTCTTGATTACTGCTTTGACCAAGGTTATATTACTAGAATATCTTTCTTCTACCAGCTTGAGCTTCCTGTCTTTATCACTCCTCCCTCCTTTCTGGCTTGTTGATAGCTATCAATATTGCATAAGACAGAAAGATATAAAAGTGCCATGGAGAAGAGGGGCTTTGTATATATAACTGATTGACTTCAGGGAAGACTGGAGGGTAACTTACCTCCCTTGGGTTAGACTTCGTAAATAACTGGAATGAGTGTGTTTGGGGGAGTCATCCCCAATCTATATCAGAGGCTTAACTAGGCTAATACATCATATTATACCGCAGTAGACATGAGATCATTCATTTTCCAATGATTTAAAAATCTTTTTATTTTTTAAATTTCCATGCCAGAATAATGTATAATTTCTGCAACCTTTGCAGAAATTATCTTTATCTTTTTCCTAGCGTGTTATTTGGCATGCCTAACAGTACTATATTTGTCTAGCTCTCTGAACAAACAGACTTGTCATGGCTTCAAGGTCACACTGAAACTTGATCAGAGTGAAGTGTAATTGCAGAGAAAATAAAATAGCATCTGGTATAAGGAGTCACAGAAAGGATAAAAGAGAGAACTAGGAAAGCTCAAATATCTATTGTATGGTCTCGTCCATTTGTAAAAGAAAAGGTGGCAGAAGCCTTAGGGTTCCTTCAATGTAATTTTCTGTGATTTCTCAACTCTTCTACAGAGAATGGAGATGAAGCAAAAAAGAAAGGAAACATAAACTTGATTAAGTTAGGACCTGTTTTTTAAGGAATTCTCTCTCATAAACCAACTGGATAATGATTGGCTAGGGGCAGCCCTTTAGCCACTGTGGTTTTCAGTCTTCCCATTTGTGACACAAACAGTTAAACTGAGTGACTTTGGGTATTTTTTCCAATTCTAAAGCTTATAATTTTAAGAAGCCATTTCAAAACATTATTCTGGAACAACTCTGACATACATTTTAATCTCTGAAGATACTGAGATGCCTGTTCGATGGATGCCTGGCTTGTGTTAGCCCTAGATACTAGTCCATGGGCTGGAAGTGACTTTGAATGTAGGAAATTGCTGTAAGGGATTGTTTCCTAGAGAAGAAGAAATAATATTATGAAAATGAAATTGAATTTGCCTTTGCCTTTAGCTTCTGTCTTATCTCAATTATAGCTGTGAGAAGTAGAAAAATGAAGGAAGAAGGTTGAGGGAGACCTGGTTTTTGAAGCATCCTGGATATCTGTGTACTCTGTCAAATATTGGCACAGATTTCAGGGGCAGTATGCCATTCCTGTAACCTCATCTGTCCTGGAAAAGTGACAGTATTGCAGATTACTCTGCTGGCCACCAAGCTACCGACAGTACCCAATTGTACTCTGGGGAAGTCATTATTATAAACATTTCTTAGAGCTCAAATAAATCTTGTCTAAGCATGTTAAGAAGGCACGAGTGCTAGCCAAGGATATCAAGGCCATTGTTATATAACAGCAAAAGTACATACTGGCATTGCCTTCCATACTATCACCAGTGTATTAGTGAATACTTATTCTGTTTAAATACTTGTTCTGTTTAATTCTCTAAGTGGATACTTAGCTGTTTAAAATGGTCAACAAGTTATCATAAGAGACAAAAATTATTTCTTTCATTTAATTTCTCTACTTGCTTTAGTTAATTTGCCAAAACCTTATATTTATTTCATCTTCATGTTTTACTTGTCTTATAGTAAAACAATTATAGTCTTTAGGCTCTGCTACTTGAACTGGTCTCTCTAATAACAGATATCTATTCTTCTCACCAAGATTTGTTTATTTTAGTTATTATTCTATCCCAAAATAAACTTCATATTTTTAAGAACTATGCCAGGTTTAGATGACTAAAATTTAAGTGAGAGCATTGAAATCAGGCTTAATAAAATATTTTATTTTCTTACTTGTAAGTCAAACCTAATTATGGGGCTTTAGATATATTATTGCAAGCACTGTTTGTGTTTATACATGTAACAATAGGGTTTTTAAGGAACAACTTCTTATTCTCCCAAATAATCAAAATTTTCCAAAATAAACAGTAGAAGATTTCATTCGTACATATATTGAGTTAAATTATTTTGCCTACTCCATTGGAGTAGTATCTAACATACTTGAGGACATAGATTATTATTCACCCTGTCTTCCAAGGGCCTTCCTTACACCAACCTCTCAATAGAAGATTGATTCATATACTTGGTATTTCATCTGAGATCAAACATATATATATATGAATTTTGTAATTTAAACATAATTCTTCAATTAACAAATAAACTAATAAAGAACTAATAGAGTACTGATCAGGTTCAAAGTGCTGAGTGAAATGAAGGTGAAATAAAATAGAGTTTCTTCTGCTAAGAAGTTCTAAAAAAGAGCAGAAAGATATATCAAATATTGATTTAAAAAACCAATAAAACGATTATGTAAAAAAAAAAGTTATGTTTTCCAAAAACATCCAAAAAACCTCCAAGAATGGCAACAGATCAAGTGTGCTATAATACCCTATTTTTTTTCAAGTGCTATAATACCCTTTTCTTACAACAGTGTCCTGTCTCCCAAACCTATACCTAGAAGATAAGGAGGAGTTATGTCAATGTTACCCAAGCATCTGAGGGGCACAGAAAGAAATTTAGAGTGATAGTAATCAAAATAAGTGTGCTATAGGAGAGTAAACAGGCAGGGGGCAGCCTTTGGGAATGATTGGAAATTTTAGAATACAAGAGTAAAATTCCTCAAATATAATTAAGAAAGACATTTCTGGAAGTAAAAAAATATTAGCAAAGGAATCAAATAATATTGCCATATAGTGCAAGCTGTAGAGATTAGAATTTACAGTAAATCAACTCTATTATGTAAGGTGTTGTGGGAAATCTTCCTTGGATTGGAAAATAGACATTTATGCTGCTGTTCATATTTTGGACTAGACACAGAGTTAAATGATGATTAAGAAATTTCATGGAATATAGAGTTCATGCCTCTTACCTAATACCTTCAGTTGTATCCATAAATGCTGGCTCCTTGCTATTCTTTGAACAAGTCAAGCATAATTTGCATTAGTGATTTTTTTTTTTTTGTCCATTTGTTCATTCTGTCCAGATAGTTTGTCTTCAGAAGATTGGTTAACATCCTATATCTTGGCTCAGATTTCAGCTTCTCAGCTAGGCCTACCTTGGCCAGCCTATTTAATTTTGGTATCTGTTTCCCACAGATTCCTAGTACCCTTCAATCTTCAAACATACTAAATAATTTAGTATTTATTATACTTATTATTTATTTGCTGACTCCTTTCTTAAAATATAAACTTCTTGAGAGAAGGAATATTTATCTATCTTACTTTTTTAAAAAATGTTTTATTTATTTGTATGAGAAAGAGACCACAAACAGGGGGAGGGGTAAAGGGAGAGAGAGAAGCAGGGTCCCTGCTGAGCAGAGCGCCTGATGTGAGATTCCATCCCAGGAGCCAAAGGCAAATGCTTTACTGACTGAGCCACCCTGGTGCCCCTATTTTTTAATAAATATTCTCAAATAAGTATTTTTAATGAATTAAATAGAAGAATTTAATCATCTCAAAATCCGTTCAGTGAAGTGGAAAAACATAGGGCACAAAAGCAACCTCAAGAAATCTCAATGAATTACCACCTTAACTCCACCTAGATCATTGTAAAAGTTAGCTGAATTCTATGAAAACTTCAAGCAAATATTTTATACAAAATTTAGAAAAGGGTAAGAGAGCCACATTTTATAGAGATTCAGATGCTAGGTAGTTATGAAAACAGCAATTGTCCAGTAAGCCTAGAAATGTAAGGATAATGTTAGAAAATCTATTACTATTCATGATCTGTCTGTAATTTATATCAACAAAACAAAGGAACGTAACCATTCTATTCATTGTCTTCCTAACTGCACACTTGATGACTGCAACCACTCTTTTCCTCAGTCTTTCTGTATAACCTTGGTCACCTAATCTTCAGAAAATACCAGTATTGTTTGGTTTCATCCTCTCTGAACTAGCATGACATCGCATGATCCCAACTCTTTATTTTTTATTTTTCATTTTTACTCTTCTTCACCGACTATGTCCCATGGCCCCTTAACCTCTTCTAAGGATGTTTGTGATCTTTAGAATGTCATGTGTTTATCATCTGGTTATTTCTCTTTGTTTGCTTCTTCAACTATGAACTAGAAGCCATTCCCTCAAGTTCCAGGTCTATTTTCCCTGGGATACTGTGAAGAAAAATACATCCTGACTTGGGATCAGACTAAATAAAAGAGTTGAAAGAAAAGGAAGGATCAAAGTTAGCTCCATGTTTCCCAGCATGAGAGACTGAATAAGTGATGAGATGAAGTATAGTCCTGGAGAAGATCTGAAGAAGAACCTTCATTGGAAGGAATGTGATGATAACATTTTAGATAAATTATTCAAATTATAGATTCTTACATTAGAAATGTGAGGTAGTCAAGTAATAGGATATGTATATCAAGCAAGAAGTTATGGATGTGACTAAAATTCAGAAGTCATCTATAAAGAGGTAATAAAGATACAAAGTTTCTACTTTACTAGAAATAGAAACTGTAGATACTCAGTAATAAGAAAACAAGTGACTTTGTTTGAAGCTGTATTTTCCTACATGTGTATATCTTATTTGAGAGGTTAAGACATACAAGTGCTGAAGTCACAGAGTGACAGAGTGAGGGACTGTGTGATTAAAATCATGTATTTGTAAATGCTTTGAGCATTATTAATAGTATATATGTTGACTTAATTTATTGTTTTTAAAAAGAGAAATGCTGCATTAAGAAAATGGGTATCTTGGGGCATCTGGGTGGCTCAGTCACTTAAGTGTCTGACCCAAGTCATGATATCACAGTCCTGCTGACTGGGGAGTCTGCTTGAGGATTTTCTCTCTTCCTCTTCCTCTGCCTTTCTCCACTTCTCTCTTTTTCTCTCAGATAAATAAATAAATCTCAAAAAAAAAAAAAAAGAAAAGAAAAGAAAAGAAAGGAAACAGGTAACTTTACTATAATTTTCATGGTTGGAGAATGGAAAACTAAGAATATAATTAGTATCGATTCTCTTTATTCTTCCCAATACAATCTTGCTTTTTTTTTTTGTCCAGTTACTCTAGGAAAACAAAATCTAATTTTTTTCCCCTTTCTAAGTATCCACTCTGGTTAGCAAAGAATAAAAAGATTGAAAAGATGAGTGAATAACTCATTGGTTCTTCCTGCTCACTTTAGAATACTTAGAAAATTATAGAAATCTTAAAAATCTGAATCACCTAGATTTCCTTCCACCTTGAAACAAATTAATTTATTGCATGCTATTATGTTTCATTGGGCATTGTTCTATATCTGGCAATATCATTCTAAAACATGAATTTTAATGACACTAGAATGAGAAAAGTGTAATATAAGTGTGATTAAATATAACATAACTTATAGGCTTCATATCAAACAATGCTATATCTGTATTTATAATAGACCTAGGTTGCCTCTCTCAACAAAGGAAAGATACATAATAAATATTCCATCCCTATTCATTTCCAGTTCATCCCTGTTACCATTGATGATAAATTTCAACTGCTTTCTTTCTTTCTTTTTTTTTTTTTTGAAGGTTTTATTTATTTATTTATTTGACAGAGATCACAAGCAGGCAGAGAGGCAGGCAGAGAGAGAGGAGGAAGCAGGCTCCCTGCTGAGCAAAGAGCCCGATGTGGGGCTCGATCCCAGGACCCTGAGATCATGACCCGAGCTGAAGGCAGAGGTTTTAGCTCACTGAGCCACGCAGGCACCCTCAACTGCTTTCTTAACAGCATTTTCAACTTCTTTGCTGAACTCACCTGGAGAAACTCTAACCTGGGGTGATCCAACCTCCCCAGTCTTTTATACATTATTGTTATGTGCTCCTGGAGCAAATGTATGGTCCCTGATCACCTTCTAGCCATCATTTAAATCTATGTTTAGCAACTTTCTTCAATATCCAAAATGGGACCTCCATACCTTCTCACACTTGTCAGGGCCTCACCTGCTACCACCTTGACTCATTTATCACTTGCCAAGAAAATATAAAAAGTCAGCCAATCATGAGCTATTTAACTCTCTCTACCCTCTTAGGATTGCCTCCCTACTGTCTTAGTGAGGGTCTTCTCCTGTATGAGGCTAACCCACTACCTCTAAGAAAAGTCCATGCTCTGGTTTATCTCTGATACCTCAATGATTTTCCCTTTCTCTCTACTTTGACTTCTTCCCTTTATCCTATGAACCCATATAAATTACTCCTGTTTTCTAAAAACTTCCCTTAAGCTTAAATTTTCATCTAAATCTTCTCTTTCTCATTAGAATAGAGCATTTTGCACAGCAAAGGAAACAGTCACCAAAACCAAAAGACAACCAACAGAATAGGAGAAGATATTTGCAAATGACATATCAGATAAAGAGGGCTAGTATCCAAAATCTAGAAAGAACTTACCAAACTCAACACCCAAAGAACAAATAAACCAATCAAGAAATGTGCAGAAGACATGAACAGACATTTATGCAAAGAATACATCCCAATGGCCAGCAGACACATGAAAAAAGTGCTCAACATCACTTGGCATCAGGGAAATACAAATCAAAACCACAGTGAGATACCACCTCACACCAGTCAAAATGGCTAAAATTAACAAGTCAGGAAATGATGTTGGAAATGATGTGGAGAAACCCACATGTAGGAAACCCAATGTAGGAAACCCTCCTACATTGTTGGTGGGAATGCAAGCTGGCTCAGCCATTCTGGAAAACAGTATGGAGGTTCTTCAAAAAGTTGAAAGTAGATCTACCCTATGACCTAGCAATCACACTATTATGTATTTACCCTAAAGATACAAAAGTAGTGATTCAAAGGGGCATGTGCACCTGAATGTTTATAGCAGCAATGGCCACAATAACCTAGATGTCAATCAACAGATAAATGGATAAAGAAGATGTGGTGTGTACACACACACACACACACACACACACACATACACACACAGAGGAATACTATGCAGCCATCAAAAGAAATGAAATCTTGCCATTTACAATGATATGGATGGAACTAGAGAGTATTATGCTGAGTGAAATAAGTCAATCAGAGAAAGACAATTATCATATGATTTCTCTGATATGAGGAATTTGAGAGGCAAGGCAGGGGGTCATAGAGGGTAGGGAGGGAAAAATGAAACAAGGTGGGACCGGGGAGGGAGACAGACCATAAGACACTCTTAATCTCAGAAAACAAATTGATAGTTGCTGCGGGGTGAGGTGGGATAGGGTGGCTGTGTTATGGACATTGGGGAGTGTATGTGCTATAGTGAGTGCTGTGAAATGTGTAAGTCTGATGATTCACAGACCTGTACCCCTGAAACAAATTATACATTCTATGTTAATAAAAAATACATATACTGAAAAAATACAATGCAATTATATATGGCTTCTTTGCGTTTAATTTAAAACAATAACCATTGATAATCATTTATAAATTTATCTATTACAAAATCTCAGACACAACTACAAAACTCCTTCAATGTGTTCAAACATACAAAATGATCTTCTAATTGTCCAAATTGTCCAATAGTCCAATTGCATTTTCTGAAACATCTCTCTTAGATGATCTATTTTAATTCTCCTTCCCTAAACTGCTATACACCAAGAGTCCTAGGAATCCTAGGATTTCCTTT